>NC_061520.1:3665000-3757500 GCF_022379125.1 Scophthalmus maximus
CTCGCCTCGTGTGCAGGGCTGCCGAGCAAATGTTACCACAGAGATGGTAGAAATGGTCAAGAGAAAACAAAGAAGGTCCACTTGCTCACAAACAGAAATATCCCACAGTGTCGATGTAACACGTCATCGCGTTGAACGCTCAGAATCACAGAGGTCGTGACCTCAGTGTCGTGTGTGCATGTGTGTGTGTGTGTGTGTGTGTGTGGGTGTGTGTGTGTGCGTGTGGGTGTGTGTGTGTGTGTGTGTGTGTGTGCATGTGGGTGTGTGTGTGTGTGTGTCACCCCCCTCGTTCGCTCTCATCCCGTCTCTCTCTCTGTCCAACATCCTCCTCCTGTTGTCTTCGATCTATGCAACAGAATCCTCCAGTTCAGCTCCAGTGGCTCATTCGCCTTCTCCCGTTCTCTCCCTCCCGTTCTCTCCCTCCCGTTCTCTCCCTCCCGTTCTCTCCCTCCCGTTCTCTCCCTCCCGTTCTCTCCCTCCCGTTCTCTCCCTCCCGTTCTCTCCCTCAAGTTCTCTCCCTCCCGTTCTCTCCCTCACGTTCTCTCCCTCACGTTCTCTCCCTCACGTTCTCTCCCTCACGTTCTCTCCCTCCCGTTCTCTCCCTCCCGTTCTCTCCCTCCCGTTCTCTCCCTCCCGTTCTCTCCCTCCCGTTCTCTCCCTCCCGTTCTCTCCCTCACGTTCTCTCCCTCACGTTCTCTCCCTCACGTTCTCTCCCTCACGTTCTCTCCCTCCCGTTCTCTCCCTCCCGTTCTCTCCCTCCCGTTCTCTCCCTCCCGTTCTCTCCCTCCCGTTCTCTCCCTCACGTTCTCGCCCTCACGTTCTCGCCCTCACACTCACACTCTCGTCTGCCCGTCTGTCGTCTCTATCTGCTTTTTCCTGCTCTTTTTTTTTCCTGTCCTTTCTACAAACTAGCACCACGATACTTGTACATTGATATGTATGTGTGTGTGTGTGTGTGTGTGTGTGTGTGTGTACAGCAGGTGCACGCACGCACACGTTTTCTTTACTCTTTTGTAAGATATGATCATGTGGAATGCCTTGGTCTTTAGTGTCATGTCGTTTGAACTTAAGCTGAACAAAAGATGATAATCAAGCAACTGAGTACAAGTTGTTAACTAAAGTATATATACAGTATATATAATATATAAATATATACAAATCTATATACATAAAATAAAGCCATTGGAATTTGAAATAAATCGTGTGTCCATTTGTGATTTTCTTTTTTTACTTTTCTTTGTAATTGAAAATTTTATCTCAAGACATTTTTTTTCTTCCAATTATTGATTTGGGATCTAAATGTATCCTGATGACAAGTTGAGGAAGATTTATAATGGATTCTGCTCTCTGAGGTATAATCCCTCCGTCCGTCCATCATCTATATACCACTTATCCTTAAAGGTCACAGGGGGCTGGAGCCAATCCCAGCTGACACTGGGCGAGAGGCGGGGTCTGTCCTGAGGTACAGTACTGTATGTTCTCAGCACACGATTTGTAGTGTTTGGTTTGTCCAATTAAAAAATACAATTTGTAGTTTTTCCAGGGATTACATTCCAATGGAAATATAATAATGTTGATTTTTTAAAATAATTATCTCATCGTAGCAACATAAATATCTTTAGATTGGATGTGACCAAACAGGAAGTTGATCCAATCAATTATCTAAGAGGAGTTTGTTAAAGTACGAGCCCTCAAAAATAAGGCCAAAATTGCTCATTCAATTCAAAATGGCCGACGTCCTGTAAGGTCAGGTGGCTCCCTGTTAAGTGTGATAGGGGGCGCTGTGGAGCCATTTTGCCACGCCCAAAGCTGGGACCCAGAAAATCTGTACATTTTCAATTGGTCCGACACATGCGTATATACTTGTGATAATAATTATTATAATAATAACAATAATTCAAAATTGCAGAACAATACGGATCTCGCTCAGGTCTGTCGATTGATCAACTTAAATCCAACAGACTGGTCCTTTAAAGCAACAGTGTAACATTTGCTGAGTGACAGCGCCCTCTGCAGACACACGTGGTCATCACTTCTGTTGAAGTGCCATCACTGTCACAAAACAATTGATTATTTTCAACGTTTCCTCGCTGAATTCATGTGATGAGAAGATTTTTTTCATTTGTCTTTGTAAATGATCTACAGTTTGACTTCACCTTTCAATTCGCTGGGACTTATTCCAGCAGTTTAATGCACCTTCAAATTATACCTAAACAAGTTATTAGATAGATAGATGGATGGATGGATAGATGGAGAGATAGATAGATAGATAGATAGATAGATAGATAGATAGATAGATAGATAGATAGATGGAGAGATAGATAGAATGCTAGTAAGAAAGATAGATAGATAGATAGATAGAAAGATGGATGGATAGATAGAAGGCTAGAAAGAATGATAGATGATAGATAGATAGAAAGATGGATGGATAGATAGAAGGCTAGAAAGAAAGATAGATAGATAGAAAGATAGAAAATCTGGAAGTTTAGACACATGAAAAGCTTTCATCTACAGCTCCTGTTATGGTGAAACAAGACTTCCTCTTCCTCTCCCTCGTCCTCGTCCTCTTCCTCGGCAGCTCTCAGCTGTTGCTCGGTGCAACACCTTCCCCTTGTGGACACAAGCTGCACTGCACCTGCTGCGTCACACCAGGTCTACGGATCACCAGCTGTGCACGGAAAGATGGTGCAGTGACATCACACATTGAAATACAACGATGCAAATATTATTGATCCTGAAGTGGAGACCGAGCTCTTCAACCATGAGGACCAAGGTTCATTTGATCCAGTTAGTTTAAAAGAACTTCACATGACGTTTCTACGTCCTGACGTCAGCACCTACGTGTGCTGTGTTTCCCCGTACTTGACTTGACTCTGATGGGTGTGTGGGCGGTGCGTGCGCCGGACGTCGGCGTGTTGTCAGTTCGGGCGGGAGGCCTTTTCCCGTTTGAATGGATGGAGGAGATGAACGCACAGATGGCCCAGTACTCGAGACGAGTTCTTTTTCTTCTTCTATGTTAGCTATCTGCCTCAACTTCCTGTAATTGGTCCAAAAGTCGGCCCCAAAAACAGTTTTCACACGGCTCACGAACTGAACCAGGGTCGAGTTTGATCCGGGACCGAGACCGCCTCTTTGGTCGGACCAAGTATTGGTCCATTGGTCCGAGGAGCCTTTCACACCTGCAATTTTGGTTCGGACCGAACTGAGAAGTCCGAAGGTCCGGACCAAACAAGGAGGTAGGTGTGAAAGCTCCCGACACGAACCAACGTCACATACGTCTTCTGGAGCTCCTCTGGTCATTTTTTTAAGTTGCTGATATTGGTTCTGGGAGCTGCACGGTGGCGTAGTGGTGGTCAGCACCGTCGCCTCGCAGCAAGGAGGTTCTGGGTTCGAGTCCCGGTTCAAACCAACCAGGGCCTTTCTGTGTGGAGTTTGCATGTTCTCCCGTGTATGCGTGGGTTCTCTCCGGGTTCTCCGGCTTCCTCCCACAGTCCAAAGACATGCAGAATGGGGTCAGGTTCATTGAAGACATTCATGTTCGTCTCTGTATGTGGGCCTGTGATAGACTGGGACCTGTCCAGGGTGAACCCCTCCATTAGCCCAATGTCAGATTGGCTCCAGCCCCCCACGACCCTTAAATGGATAAAGCGGTAGACGATGATGGATATTTATTTTTGAGTTTGAGTGTCGGAATTAAAGAGAACGAATCAGAGTTGCATCTTTTTTTCCGTCTCTGTCTTTCTTCTCGTGTCCACCTCCGTTTCCTGTGGGTTTCTTTACCCCGCGATCCTTTTCTCCTCCTCGGTGGACTGGATCGTTTCCTCCCTGCGCCCACGAGCCTCTGACGGTGGCCTACATATCTCCGCGAGGGAAACTCGTCCAGGGAGGTGTTGTCAGGACAACTGCGTTTCTAGCGGTGACTGTGGCGGCACTGCGGCAACCAGAGACTCCCAGTTTATTTGGGTTCATTAGCATTGGGGGGGTTGGTGGTGGTGGTGGCGGTCGCCATGTCGAGAGAAGCTGGGGAAGAGCTCCAGGCAACGGGCATCTGAACTACAGGTAGTTTAGAAAAGTTTCCACCAGAGCTGCCAGACAGGTTGCTGACGTTCACTTCTGCAACACTGACTCATCCCTGAACATCCGTAGAACCATTCAGCCCCGTTTCTCTGAACCGCTCTTTGTCAGACGCCTGAATCTCCTCGGGAGCACACGGGGCAGATTAAACCCAGAAAATGGAAATATTTTAATCCCTCAATTGAATTTCATTTTTTAAAGCACCTGATTACACAAAGGGCATGTGTGAGCGCGTAGACCTCCTTCCGCCGCCGCGCGGGGATCGTACGAGCTCAGACAACCCGGAAAATGTTTGTTTCCTCTGCACAGACACAAACCCACATGTCAGAGAGGAGACGGCACCGACGTCTGCCTCATTAGCAACTCAAAAGGCCCCACGTTGAAATTGTTGTGAATCTTAAGCCTCTCGTTTGTGCGTGTGTGTGTGTGCGTGAGTGTGTGTGTGTGTGTGAGTGTGTGTGTGTGTGTGTGTGTGTGTGTGTGTGTGAGTATATGAGTATGAGTGTGTGTGTGTGTGTGTGTGTGTGTGTGTGTGTGCGTGTGTGTGTGTGTGTGTGTGCGTGTGTGTGTGCGTGCGTGTGTGTGTGTGAGCGTGTGTGTGTGTGTGTGTGTGTGCGTGTGTGTGTGTGTGTGAGTGTGTGTGTGAGCGTGTGTGTGTGTGTCAGGGAGCTTTATAAAAAGGTCTGGAGGTCGAGCCTGAAGTCAGTTTAGCGTCTGATCCTTGGAGGAGCTGCCGTCACCAACAAGGACAACGTGAGTACCTTTAAACGCTCGTCGACACTTTGATGATTTGTGATTTATGATTTTTTTTTATTGTACAAATTTCCATCGTAGGTTTTTAGAAATTGTTTTAATTTTGTAATCACACGACTGCAGCCTGTTTTCCTCTGTACTTTTTAAAGTCACTTCCATAAATATGGTGATTTTCTGAAACTTTGACGTTCTAGTTCTTCCATAGATTGAACTTTTTGTTGGTTTGATTAGTGTGAGATTTTTTTTTTTCCAAATGGAAAATTAAGGAGAAAAATTGAATCCAGTACTTACGGTGGACTGGGACACAGAAAGGTTTTTGGCGACGTTCATGTGACTGTTTTTTTTTTCTTTTCCGTTTTGAACCAGTGTCAGGAATTGTGTCAGTCAATCACTTTGCCAATACTATCCCCGTGGATCAATCAAGAATTCCTGATTCTGATTCTGATTCTGATTCTGATCGACACTCAGGTCTGTGTAACTGTGTTGCTGAGGTTTGGGAGGTGTCTCGTCGGCTCCTCTGTGATCTTTGATAGCACCTTTATCTGCGTAGATCCACGGACTGAACCCTCGTCTCTAGATTGTCTAAAAAATTGTACTGCAACAACAAATGTTTTATAAAAAGCATGATAACTGTGTTTTGTGTTTTCACATTGATTCTGAATTTGTCAGTCAAGTATATAGGACTTATATATTTTTTTTCTGCCAAAATATCTGATCTTGCAACAATATCCATATAGATATATATATATACATATATTCAATATGTTTTGTAGATTTTTGTATGTATTGTTGAAAATTTCAACAAAATTTGCCCTTCATGAGAATTCATGAAAGATGTAACTCAAAGTTCAAATATAGCAGAAGTGAGGAAACCAGTCGGAAGTTGAACTCATCACAACTGGTAGATTTATCTATTACCAAAACTGAGCTATAGAAATTAGACATTCCTTAATTCCAATGGGTCATAAGCTAAAATGGTTGTGTCTAACTACGGTAATATATTAATGCTCCTCGTTCTTTTTCCTTTGAAATGACAAGTCGTGGTTTCCCGCTGTTTGTCTGCAGACGATGCAGACGATGTCCCACAGGTCTGTGCGGTGGCTCGCCGCCATGCTGCTCGTCGCCCTCGCAGCAGGACAGTGCCAACAGAACGAGAGGTGGAGTGATCCATCGAGCTTTTCACTCTTTGTCGGGGGAAAGTGACAGTACAGAACCCTGCCGGTGCACAGCGCGCGTGGTCGGATCCTAGAAGTGATGAACAGGCCGATAGACATTGATTAGAACGAGGAATGAGCAAACAACTGTGCGGTGATTTTACATGGTGCCTTGTGCCGGAGGAGATTCTGGTGCTGTTGATGCAGAATGAGTTCAGTGTTCACAGATTTAAAGGTCCGTGCACTGATGCAAGGGAGTAATTCAAAGAGGAGATAGAATATTTATTCCAAAGATTATTTGAAATGATTGCGCCAGATTTACAGTACGAAGAATAAAAAGTGAAATATTAAGTGTGAGAGGTAAACGCAAGAAGACCAGTGCCTAAATTGAAGAAGAAGAAAAACTAAATCAAAATAGAAGAAGTGGTTTAGTGGCAATGACCGAGCAAAGTGCATCAGCTTGAGGAAGAACTAAAAATGATACTGATCCAGAATCACAAGAAAACAAGAATTTATATATATATATATACATATATATATACATATATATATATATATATATATATATATATATATATATATATATGTATATATATGTATTTAAATTCCTCTCCTGAAAAATTACACGTTCGCACGGTGCGTTCGCATCAAAATGTCCAGATCATCGCAGCTCGCGCTCGAGCTGGAGGGAGATTTGGGGATCTGAGGGTCGACACTGAGAACTGTGGCATAACTGGCAAATATGAGAGTGATGAAATGTGATTCCTAGAATGATCACACTCGGAGTGTGTCTGGTGATGTTTTTCGAAATTGCACAACTTCAAAATGACCAACTGGAAATTTCCGATGGACAGTTTTCCAATTGTGTCTGGTCCTTTTGTCCCCACCCCCTTTTCATTGTCATCTCATTGTACCGAGAGTGCCCCGGTCCTGACCTTTCCTCCGTCTCCTCGCAGCCGCCGAGCTGTGAGCGAGCACCAGCTGATGCACGACCGCGGCCGCAACATCCAGAGCCTCAAGAGACTCATCTGGCTGTCCAGCGCCATGGAGGGTCTCCACACGGCCCAGGCCCGCTCCGCCGCGTTCAACCCCACAAAGGTGCTGGAGCAGGACCTGGATCCGGCGCCGGCCCCTGCGGCTCGGGGCCCCCAACCCGCCCGGGTGCCGAGCCTCCTGAGAGACTTCTTTAATCCGTACATCACTCAGCTGCCAGACAGGGAGTCCTAACGCCACACTGATGCGCAGACATGAAGCTACACTGTCCACAGACATGAAGAGAAATATCATTTCAACACGGAAACGGCTAAAGTGCAACAACAAAAAGTAGTCTGCAGCACCAAGACACCCATCCAGCTGCAGACGAATCCAGAAGGCTGCGAGTCACAATCATTTTTCATCATCGATTAATCTGTAGGTTATTAATCGATCAGTGGTTTGGTTCATAAAATGTCATAAAAGTTGCCAAAAAAAATGTCGCTCGTGTTTCCCAAACACTCCAACATGATGTTTTGCTTTTGTCCACAAACCAAAGATATTTGTTTTACTGTCGCAGACGAGCAAAGAAACCAGAAAGTTTTCAAAGTGAAGAGGCTGAAATCAGAGAATTTTGACTTTGTTCTTCCTATAAAAAATACTTGACCTGATTAATCGATTATCAAAATAATTGGCGATGGATTTTGTAGTAGATTACTAATTAAGTTATGATTAACTGCTGCAGCTCTACTCAAGAATTTACAATTTTTGTTGAGATTTTCTGAGTCTGTCGACGGCCAGAGGCAGAGAATTTATTTATTGTTTGTCTTATTTTTCAGTCCCGTCACATCTTCATCAAGGACTTGGTGCTATGACAAAAAAAAAATCCTTAAAAGTTTCACAATTTTGATGAACTTGTTTTTCCTACAAAACAGAGCGAGACACAAGATTAGTACTATTGGTCCTTTACACAAAAAATAACAACTTATCTTCAGCTGAAGACTAATTCTAACGTACTTTTCCTGTTTGCAGTGCAAACGCCACCAGCAAACTTGAAGTTCAGAGTTCGGCCTTGTTCAACTTTGACCTGCAAATTTGCACAAGCAGTCAATAGATGCACTGATGCTCAGTTTGTAAACGGAAAAGTCCATATTCTAGCACCTTGTCACTTCACACTATCAGACTATTACAGAAAACCACTGTTTGGTGTTTGATAATATATTACATATATATATATATTACGGCATCATCTTCACCATCATCTGTCTTCAGAACCTCAAAAAAGAAAATGTCTAAACAGGACCGTGCTTCAGTGTCAACTCCTGAATTATTAATACATAAAGTATTTCAGTCTGATCATACAGACTGAATGTCCACTCAATATATGGAAAAACATTCATGAAATTCACAAGTCTGATTGATTCTCTGTGTAAATATATAAAGAGATGTGTGGTTGTACAACAACAATTTGAATGACAGTAAATTTATCTTGTGAACATTTATATTAAACACTGGATGCACCGATGTGGTTGTGTTGTATATTATGTTATATATATATATATATATATATAGATTATGTTATATTTGCTTGTTATTTTTTTAATAACCTTTCCAAAAAAAGGAATGGACTAAACATATGTTAATGTGCTCCAACATAACATAAGTATCATAAGCATGCCTGGCTAGCTACGTACCCTGCAGTACTTCCAAGCTCATTAGCTAACTTACATTATTTTGTGGTGTATCATCATGGGTCATGATTTAATTCGTAAATTTTTTTAGAATTTTCTAATTTCAAAGAAATTTGCTGAAGTGCATGAGATTATTTGTTATAGGTCGTCATTGTTTTCATGTATACTGTTTATTACATATTTAGTTTACATGTTTTAATTACTTTTCTATGAGCCAAATAATTAACACTCAAAAACCCCTGGAGCAACGTTCCATTATAGGAGCATAAAGCTGCAACCAACGATTTATTCCATTACCAATAAATATGTCAGTTGTTGTCTTTATATCATCATGATAATTATTACATAATAACATGATCTTAACTATTTTCCTTTGCTTTAAAAATGACAAAAGTATTAATCAAATGATCAATCAATTATATTCATATTATGTTTGAACGCATTTTTTAGAATCACAAATACTTAACTTTATTGATCCATGGGGGGAAATTGGGTTTCCAACCAAGAATATAAATACATACAGACCTTAAAATGTAGAAATAGAAATATTTAAAAATTAAATAAAACTCCCTTCTACTGTAAATTCTTAATTGCAGAGTTTTTCCCCCGACGTGACCTGACAGGAGTCTGTGCCTGGGAGACTCAACTAGGGGCGCAATTTCCATTCGTCATCACAAAGCCTCGCGAGACTTCCGTGACGGCTAACGGTAACTAGCCGACGCCGTGTCGACCACAGTGACACCGGTCGGGGTTGATCCGCCTGCGGCTGCAAATGTGCCTTCGGTTTTATTTAATTCATAACGGGAGAAAACCAAAGACTGACCAACCGCGGAGAGGCGCCGTCTGCCGGCTTCGAAGCGCCGCCGCCCCCCTGCCCCTCGGACTGTCCGCGGCTCTCGTCCTTTAATCGGCGCAGGTCGGTCGGTCGTTGCTACATCCGTCCGTTCCTTTGGGGTTAGCTTAGCCGGGCTAGCTCAGGGCTAGCGCGCAGGGGAGGTGTCAGGAGTGTGTGTAGATTGAATTCAACGCTATCGGTGATATTTTCTGTGATATATGTTTGTAGACGTGAGGCGGGAAAACGACAGGAAGCGTTAGGACCAGACAAGCTAACGCCTAGCTTCAACACCAGCGATAGTAACGTGGAAGTTGGCTAACAGCAAGTAAGCTAGGCTGCATTAGCAAACCGCCGAGGCAGCTCTGCAGTAGCTCGCGTGTCGCCGACAGTCACAAGAAAAACACACACACACACACACACACGGTTCACCTGGTGTCTGTGATGTGACCGGGTCGAGACGTTGTCCGGTGAGTAAACCTCGCGAGAGTCAGGTGGAATATGTGTGTGCAGGTGGAACATGTGTGTGACATGTCAGACGCGTCCGGTGGGTTCGAGCAGAAACACGCTCCTCCTCCTGTAAACAACAACAACAACAACACACGACACACGACACAGTTGAAGTGCAGGTTGTTGCTCATGGATGAGGACTGATGTGTGTCAGGCCTCATGTTGTCATGTTGTCAGGCCTCATGTTGTCATGTTGTCAGGCCTCATGTTGTCATGTTGTCAGGCCTCATGTTGTCATGTTGTCAGACCTCATGTTGTCATGTTGTCAGACCTCATGTTGTCATGTTGTCAGACCTCATGTTGTCAGGCCTCATGTTGTCATGTTGTCAGGCCTCATGTTGTCATGTTGTCAGGCCTCATGTTGTCATGTTGTCAGACCTCATGTTGTCATGTTGTCAGACCTCATGTTGTCAGACCTCATGTTGTCATGTTGTCAGACCTCATGTTGTCATGTTGTCAGACCTCATGTTGTCATGTTGTCAGACCTCATGTTGTCATGTTGTCAGACCTCATGTTGTCATGTTGTCCGGCCTCATGTTGTCATGTTGTCAGACCTCATGTTGTCATGTTGTCCGGCCTCATGTTGTCATGTTGTCAGACCTCATGTTGTCATGTTGTCAGACCTCATGTTGTCACGTTGTCATGTTGTCAGGCCTCATGTTGTCAGGCCTCATGTTGTCATCTTGTCATGTTGTTGTGTTGTCATGTTGTCAGGCCTCATGTTGTTGGTCATGGATGAGGACTGATGTGTGTCAGACCTCATGTTGTCATGTTGTCATGTTGTCAGGCCTCATGTTGTTGGTCATGGATGAGGACTGATGTGTGTCAGACCTCATGTTGTCATGTTATCAGGCCTCATGTTGTCATGTTGTCATGTTGTCAGGCCTCATGTTGTCATGTTGTCATGTTGTCAGGCCTCATGTTGTTGGTCATGGATGAGGACTGATGTGTGTCAGGCCTCATGTTGTCATGTTGTCAGGCCTCATGTTGTCATCTTGTCATGTTGTGTTGTCATGTTGTCATGTTGTCAGGCCTCATGTTGTCATGTTGTCATGTCAGGCCTCATGTTGTCGTGTTGTCAGGCCTCATGTTGTCATCTTGTCATGTTGTCATGTCAGGCCTCATGTTGTCATGTTGTCGTGTTGTCATCTTGTCATGTTGTCATGTTGTCAGGCCTCATGTTGTTGGTCATGGATGAGGACTGATGTGTGTCAGGCTTCATGTTGTCATGTTGTCAGACCTCATGTTGTCATGTTGTCAGACCTCATGTTGTCATGTTGTCATGTTGTCAGGCCTCATGTTGTCATGTTGTCAGGCCTCATGTTGTCATGTTGTCAGACCTCATGTTGTCATGTTGTCAGACCTCATGTTGTCATGTTGTCAGACCTCATGTTGTCATGTTGTCAGGCCTCATGCTGTCATGTTGTCAGGCCTCATGTTGTCATGTTGTCAGGCCTCATGTTGTCATCTTGTCAGACCTCATGTTGTCATGTTGTCAGACCTCATGTTGTCATGTTGTCAGGCCTCATGTTGTCATGTTGTCAGGCCTCATGTTGTCATGTTGTCAGGCCTCATGTTGTTGGTCATGGATGAGGACTGATGTGTGTCAGGCCTCATGTTGTCAGGTTGTCAGGCCTCATGTTGCCATGTTGTCATGTCTCATGTTGTTGTGTTGTCATGTCTCATGTTGTCGTGTTGTCATGTTGTCGTGCTCCTGGGCATCTGCAGGTATCGTGAAGTCTTTAAAAAGACTATTCAATTTAAAAGTAAAAGTAAATCAAACTTAGCAAAAGATGATGCCACTGCTAGATGATGCTAGATTTGTTGGTTGATCCAGAAACAAAAAGTTTTCCTATTTTTTTTTGTTTGTTTGTAAAACATTGTCCAGGTATCTTTAGTATCTAAGACGTTTGACCTGTTATGGGAAACTGTCAATTTCAGCAACACAAAAAAAAGTTGATGAAATTCATTTCATTCATCATTTTTCATAATCTGACAGGGAATCATCTATATTAGGGATATGGGGCTGATTCACTTAGTACACTTGGAGGTGATCTGTGATTTGAAAAATGGAGAATTGCTTACAGCTGCCAAACTGACGATAGTCGAAGTTGTATTCATAATTTGTGATATTGTTTTCCTTAGGTATCCTCCAGCCCCGCTGTGGATCTTTAGCCCCTTCCATCAGGACAGTGGCAGAGGCAGAGCCGGAGCCATCAGGGACAAGAGCAGCAGGCAGCAGGGCTCCATGAGCACCACGGGGCAGCAGCAAGGGGGGGGCCTGCGTTCCCGCCGAGCCCTTGGCCGGGACAAGGACCCTGGGCCGGGCGTCGGCATGGAGGCGGCCTGCTGGCTTGCCCCCGGAGTGCTGCGCAGGCTGATCGAGCTGCCCTCACCCCCCCTGTCCCGACACCAGCTCAAGAGGCTGGAGGAGCACAGGTAATGTTGTGTCAGCCGGAAGTTTATCAGCGACACGTTTGAAATTCATGGCTCTTCTGTATGTAAAAGGTGTTTGTTTTTTTTACTGTTCAGTGCTAATGGAAGCAAATAAACAGTCATATTAATCAGCCAGCTGCATCATCATCAACATCATCAACATCACTGCTAGTAATGGTCTGCCCTGGGTCACCGGGTCTTCATCATGCAGGTACAGCAGTGCGGGACGTTCCCTGCTCGAGCCTCTCATGCAGTGTTACTGGGAATGGTTGGTGGGTCGAGTCCCCTCCTGGATCGCCCCCAACTTGATCACCATCGTCGGCCTGGCCACCAATGTCTTCACCACCCTGGTGCTCATCTACTACTGCCCGACGGCCACCGAGCAGGTGAGTGATGAGCCGGTGCTGCACAGCCTTCACTTTAAAACACAGAGAACATGCTGGAATTCATGTTAACAAAGGTACTGACTTTTGTTAATTAATTATCCTCAGTTGCCCAAATAAAACCCAACCTCCTGCAGATGTTACACAATAAATAGTTACTCAAGCTGCCGGAAGAGTTTTTAAAGTCCCCCTCCACTAAAAAAGTGTTTTTCTTCTGTTTCTGTCTTCTAACATGTCTGATATTGACTGTAGGGTCTTGTATCTGCGCACATGTTGTCACTATAGATGTGTTTTCACATTCCTCTCCTGGAAGAGGAGATTTCTGTGTCACTTCTCCGAAATTTAAAATTCTAACGAATCCTGTTCAAACTAGATTTGGTACGTCACAAATACAGAAAACCAATCGCTATTGAATATGCAAATCTGAGAAACTGGAAACTTCCAGTGCAGCAGAGGCAGCGCATCCACGAGACGCGACAGCAGACAGTTAGTTTGTTCCACCGGTCAACCCTGTGCGAACAATTGTGGTGGGCGGGGCCTGTGTTATTGCATATCATGTATATTCATAGTGTCAGAATTCCACAATGAGGGAGAGAGAGTGGATGGTTTCCCGCCCCATTTCAGAGTTAAAAAAAAAAATAACAACTTTAAAACATGACTGGAGGGGTCCTTAAATCAATTCAAGAATTAAAATTGTGTTAGTGTTGAAGAGAAGATGAAGTGGTGAGTACCACAAGTGTCTGTTGTTACTGAATTAGTGCAGCTGAACTGGGTATATTATGCTGAATTTATCAAGAAAAAGGTAAAACATGTGTTTATGAGTGTTGAGTTTCCATTAATAGCAAATTAAAATGGAGGCTTTTTATTTAATGTGTGTGTGTGTGTGTGTGTGTGTGTGTGTGTGTGTGTGTGTGTGTGTGTGTGTGTGTGTGTGTGTGTGTGTGTGTGTGTGTGTGTGTGTGTGTGTGTGTGTGTGTGTGTGTGTGTGTGTGTGTGTGTGTGTGTGTGTGTGTGTGTGTCAGGCTCCTCTCTGGGCGTACGTGTTGTGTGCGGTGGGTCTGTTCATCTACCAGTCACTGGACGCCATCGACGGGAAGCAGGCGAGACGCACCAATAGCAGCTCTCCGCTGGGCGAGCTGTTTGACCACGGCTGCGACTCCCTCTCCACCGGTCAGTTTGATCCTGGTTCTACTCCACTGCGTCGCTCTTTGGATCTGAAGCCCGGTGTTAAAACAACCTGCCCTGTTGCTCCCACAGTGTTTATAGTGCTGGGAACCAGTATAGCAGTGCAAATGGGCACCAACCCGGACTGGATGTTCTTCTGCTGCTTCGCCGGGATGTTCATGTTCTACTGTGCCCACTGGCAAACATACGTGTCAGGAACACTGCGGTTCGGCATGTGAGTTGACGAAAGCTGCTTGATTTTTTTTTTAAATTTTATGACTGTTTGTCGATGTATGTTTGTGTATTGAAAAGCAAGATGATGATTTACAACCATTTATCTATTTAATACACTCATCTCACACTTCGTCTTCAGTGTGTCTGACTGGTATTTTTTAAAGAGTTCCACCAATTCTTTACCTTTATCAGCCGTGACTCCAAAACAGTTCAGTTTTTCACACCTCACTGAGCCGAGTACAAGCGTGACTCAAACAAACAAACTAATTTTCAGTATCGATTAATCTGTTGATTATTTACTTGATTAATTGATCAGTTGTTTCGTCCATAAAATGTCATAAAATGTCGATCCTGTTTCCCAAACACCCAAGACAATGTTTTGTTTTGTCCGCACACCAAAGATATTCAGTTTACTGTCACAGAGGCGCAAAGAAACCAGAAGATATTCACATTTAAGAAGCTGAAATTTCTTTCGTAAAAACAACTTTAATTGATTATCAAAATAGTTGGCGATTCATTTACTCGTCGATTACTAATCGTTTAACTGTTGCAGCACTAATGAAGACACACATCAACTGCATCAGAGTTTATGTTGCCTTGGGGACAAACTCCTGTAGAATAACTTAACTAAATCAAATAAAATGGAATCATTTCAATTAGGAAATGATCATAGAATAAACAAACCAGACGCTCACACGCTTCAGACACAGTTGAGTCAGGACGTCTGGGTTCATGTTGAATGAAGAGCTGCAACAGTTACTCGATTAGTAATCAACTACTAAATTAATCACTAAATATTTTTGATGATCGATTAATCAGTTCAAGTAGTTTTTATGATTTTTTAAAAATAATTTCAGCTTCTTACATGTGAATATTTTCTGGTTTCTTTGCTCCTCTGTGACAGTAAACTAAATATGTTTGGTGTGTGAACAAAACGAAACATCATCTTGATTGTCATTTTATGGACAACAAATCGCTTAATCGAGAAAATAATCAACAGATTAATCGATAATGAAAAATAATAATCGTTAGTTGCAGCCCTAGTTAAATTGTTCTTACAGTCAGCAGCACAGTGACAGTGACTCTGTCCGGTCGAGGCTCAGCAGCATCACGAGTGTTCTCATCTCGACTCCTCTCAGTATTTCGCTCATGGGTGTTTTTGTTCTTGCTATAGTTACTGTATTTTTAAGATAAACGATATTTCCCGTTAGACTGGTTCTGTAAAACTAACAATTCGTCCTCCTTCTTCTAAACTGTACTCAGAGAAGATCCACGCACTAAGTGTGGTGTAATGTTGGTTGAATATTCCTTCCACTCCTTCATTTGAACGTCTGCTTTTATTTGAGAAATTTGTTTTCTTTAGGATGCATAAATATTATAGTGAAACTGAACATGGAGGGAAATGGCTCCTCACACACACACACTTGCAAGATGCAGTCTGAAACACAACGGTGGACATGAATAAAAAGAAAGATGTGTTTATATAATCCAGAAAGGGAAATTTCAGTGTCGCAGCAGTTGCGTCACATAAATCACAAACAATATGTTCAGTAGGTTTGAGTAAGTAAAGACTAAATGAAGTTTACATATCGACGATGTTAGTGTGGATCTTATCAACTGGTTATATTTATGATACAAGTCATGTGATAAGGGTTATAGTTTATGACGTGGAGTAAATGTGGATGTGTCTGTGTCTGCTGCGCGTCACTGATCCTCACTGTACGTGTTCTGCTCTCTCCTCACACGCAGCATTGATGTGACTGAGGTGCAAATCTTCATAATAATCATGTACTTGCTGGCCGCCGTGGGAGGATCTGCTTTGTGGCAGTCAATGGTAATTGTGATCGCTTCTAATTCCTACAGATTTCAGATTAAAGAGAATGATGTAATGATAATTATGTAATAACCAATGTGTTGGTAATTCTACTGTAATGACAATACTGCTGCAACATTTTTGTTTTGACTTTTGCTGTAATTGTTGCAACGAATGTCTCTCTGAACGTCTCTAACATTACTCATGATTTGATTGTGGATTATACTCAAAGATTTAAAAAAATACTGTATAATGTCTTAACCTGCATTGTTTAATCATTCCTTAATTTTTAAAAACATTTTAATATCTCTGTTCCCAGATTCCGGTCCTAAACATCCAGATGAAAATGATTCCTGCCATCTTCACTTTTTTAGGAGCCATCTTCTCCTGCACCAACTACTTCAGAGTTATTTTCACAGGGGGTGTGGGCAAGAACGGATCCACGATAGCAGTGAGTCTGGAAAAACCTCTGAATTCCCATTCGAGTGACGTGATCTCGCCAGAGCCGTGGATTGATTTGGTGTCTGATAAGTTTCTGGAAGGAACGGCTGTTTTAAGACGACACTCAGATTGTTGCAGCGTGTTTACGGCTGTTGAATGAATTGAGCAAAAGTGATCAGTTGAATGTTCGTTTAAAGTTTCAGTGTAAGACCTGAGCGGCTTTCAGACGTGCACTGAAGTCTGGAATATTTGGAGCTGTATGTGAGAACGCAAATGTTGCTCCGGACATTTTCTGGAACTTTTTCCTGCCAGGCCCCAAGTAAAATTTCGGGAAAATGTCCAAGTGAACCCAAGAGAGAATACTGCAGACTGCAAACTCTCCAAACTCTTTTCTGGTCATTTTTTCCAAGGTTCATGTCTGAACCACTTTGGCGGCAGCTGATTGGCTGGCGGCTTTGGATCGAACAAGCGGCGTGGTGTTGTCATCTGTGATAAATTTGCACTGAATTTGTTCCGAGTGAAGTTTTGCCTGCAAACTTTAGACATGTGATGAACGATAAACAGCAGCTTTTCATTCACGCTTATGTTTATTATTCACATCCTGAGTTTGGGGGCATCTCTGCTTTTACAACGAGTTGACCTACTGATGGTGTGAGACTCTGTTCATTAATTACTATCTTTGTTTAACCTCAGTTTGTGTCATTACTGTTGTAGTTGTGTAGTTCATTTGAGCCAAGAGATATTTATCAAATATGGCATTTAGTCTTTTAAAAAGAGGATTTGGTTAATGTGAGGAAAAGTGCAGTGTCCAAATTTACCTTGAAATAAACAGTTCACTGATTTTCAGAAAGTTCAAATGTGATCTACAGTATCATGAAAAGGCTCCTTTGTTTTTTTCTACTGACACGTCTCTGTCATCTTTGTCCTCAGGGAACCAGCGTCCTCTCTCCCGTCTTACATATTGGCTCAGTTATAATTTTGGCCATGATGATTTACAAGAAGTCGGCTGTCCAGCTCTTCGAGAAACATCCGTGTCTTTACATCCTGGCGTTTGGCTTCGTCTCGGCTAAAATCACCAATAAATTAGTTGTAAGTCAAACAAACTTTTTTATAATTATTATTATTAGGGAGTTCAAACATAATGATGCATCTGTAAAAACAACACAACTTTGTAACACCATCTACACAAAATGACCATTTTTAACTAAAACCTTTGGATGATCCTATGAACTGTCATCAAAAGTATGAGACTGTAGATATTTCGCCTCCAGAAAGTGAAACATCTGCAGTGAATTTTTTACGATCAGTTCGCAGCTGGAACTGATAGTAACCTTTGACCTCACTGAGCTGCGACCAGGCTCAGACAGGACAACACTCCACAGAGCATATCAAATTACATCAAATTAGAAATAACACAGAACACTGTACATACACTAAATTTTAAAAATGGAAGATAATTTAAAAAGCTAACTCTTTCCTAATGGGATAATTGTTTTCCATTAAAGAGTTAAAATACCCTAAACTTCTTTTTTGTGTGTGTGTGTGTGTGTGTGTGTGTGTGTGTGTGTGTGTGTGTGTGTGTGTGTGTGTGTGTGTGTGTGTGTGTGTGTGTGTGTGTGTGTGTGTGTGTGTGTGTGTGTGTGTGTGTGTGTGTGTGTGTGTGTGTGTGTGTGTACCCTTGTCTGTCCACAGGTAGCACATATGACAAAAAGTGAGATGCATCTTCACGACTTAGCCTTCCTGGGGCCGGGGCTGTTGTTCCTGGATCAGTATTTCAATAGTTTTATTGACGAGTACCTGGTGCTCTGGATTGCGTTGGTGAGTACATGGACTGTACGTGTGGTGCAATGTGCTCAGTAATGGTTACGTCTTCTTAAAGGGACAGTGTGTAATATATTTAAAAGAACTTATTCACAGAAATTGAATATATTGTCCATGACTATGTGTTCATATATGTATAATCAACTCTGAATGAGTTAAATATAGTTACATGATGTGGACCGACCTCCTTGTGAGTCGCCATGTTTGCTGCGTCGTGTTGAATACGGTTGTTGCACACAACAGTTCCAGAATACGTCGCGTTAAATTTCAAGGCGCTGCCGGAAACAGGAAATGAAAGCAGCGGGGCACCATCATAAATTGTCTTCTGTCGATCGCGGTTTGCAACTTTACCACCAGATGCCGCCAGAAAATTACACACTCAGTAAAAAGCGTGGTTTTCAGATTCATGAAATGAGTCGTGTGTTTTCACGCTGAGCTCAGCCTCTGATGTCTCTCTCTCTCTCTCTCTCTCTCTCTCTCTCTCTCTCTCTCTCCCCCCCCCCCCCCGCAGATAATTTCCTTCTTCGACTTGGTGCGTTACTGTGTCAGTGTTTGCAACCAGATTGCCTGCCATCTTCACATCTTCGTTTTCAAAATCAAGCCTTGTTCGCTGCTCAGCACGGCTCCTCACTGAGGACGCGTCGGCCATTACTGACTCTGCCCCCCCCCCCCCCTTCCTTCCCCTCCCCCGTTAGTCGCACTCATCTTCCCTTCCCTCCGTTGTCTCCACGTCGAGGTGCAGGGGACGATGTTGTGTAACAGTAA
This sequence comes from Scophthalmus maximus, assembly GCF_022379125.1. Taxonomy (NCBI): domain Eukaryota; kingdom Metazoa; phylum Chordata; class Actinopteri; order Pleuronectiformes; family Scophthalmidae; genus Scophthalmus; species Scophthalmus maximus. The sequence goes on from NC_061520.1 coordinate 3,684,044, forward strand.
GTGCTTCTGCCAACTGAATGTGTGGACAAAATAACATATTATATTACGATACTGGAGTATTACTGTCATTTTTTTTCTGTTGAACTTTCTGCCCCGGTAACAGTTGTCCTCAGTCTGACCAACCGGTGGTCACGCAGCAGATATTTCAGGAGCATACAGGTGCTACTAATCTTGTCGGAGGAGAGAGAGAGGAACGTTCGTGTGTCGTAACTGTTCATGTGCAAGAGAAAAAAAATGTATAGGAAGTGAAACAAACTCTTATTGCTTTTGATTATAATTTTTGTAATATTTGCATAACTTTACCTTTTTTGCTATTGTAAATACCAAACTGTTACAGTGTCTGTGCTTCTCTTTTAATTTAAAGATTCCTGCTGTCGAACACTTCTAAAACTTTCTTCCACCTGTATGATTTTTTTAAAAGCGACTTTGTCTCCTGCGCGTCACGAGAAGTCGCGCCGCTGTTCCACGTCAGCATCATAACGCGGTTTGGGAGGAAACTTAATTCTGACTTTATTATGTATTTTGTTGACATTTTGGAACGTGACACTTGGATTTGGGGGATTTTTGTCTTTATTTATTATCATATGTAATATTTCCTTAAGTGTTTATTCTGAAGTCAATAACTTTAGAGCACCTCTATGTGTTACTCACTTTGATGTAAATAGGTGAACGCGTCACTGTGCACACGTGTGAATATCTTGAGTTTAAATCCACTTACTTGCTTCAGAGGTTTTGCAAGTGAAAACTAGTACGTGGACAAATTAACACAAAGATTAGTTATGTTTAGACGATGTCACAGTTGATACGAGCAATACATTCTGAAGTGGCTGCTTTGAGTCAGTATTAACTTCAACTTTGTTTAACTTTGCTGCTGCTGTTGTGTTACAGATCGGTCCGCTGTCACTCTGCCCTTTGTCACTCCATCTCAAACTGATTTATTTTCATTCTCATTGTTCTCAACGAATCCCGTGAAAAGACCAAAACGAATGTAATCGGGTCGTCGTCTCTCGTCACTTTCCGACTTCCTGCCACCGTCTGTGGCGCTCGGCTCCAAACCAGAGTCTCCTGCCGAGGACGCAATAGTTTGAAAACATGTAGTTTCAGTTTTATAAAGGCTCAGTGAGTTCTTCAAACAGCAGTTAACTGTAGTTTTTTAGGAAATGTCACTCAAACAGGAGAAAACTTAAGGGGCAGAGTCAAACACAGAAGAACGCATATCCCCCTAATGCCCCATATTCCCATGTTAAAGAATGTGGAAAAATTAAATTCAGATCTGCTCCAAAACTTAGTGGGTTCTTGTTCCGTAGTTTTTTAATAATCCTTCTCACTTACAAACACAAACAAACAAATACATAATCTCCTTGTCGTTGGAGGTGATAGTGCATTTCTTGAGGACTATTTTTAGCGGCGGATGAATCCACGTGGGTTTTTGTGTCTACAGAGTATTTTTTTTAGCAGCAGGATGATGTATGTGAGATTATTAAAATAATTTGTGGACAATGTAGCTCAGAGGAAATTGTGTATATGTTTGTAGTCTTTTCATGTGATTTGCTGACAACAAAAGAAAAATACAGAATAACCTTTAAAGTGAACGACCACTGACGGAACATGATGTTCAGCGCTCCTTCCTGTGTTGTCGGTAGATTCTTCTACTTCACTGAACCACTGTTGTTGTTGTTGTTGTTGTTGTTGTTTCTGTTTCATTATAACACAATGTGGTCGACATTAAGTTTCCCCCCCACAAACCAAACATGCTGAGGCGGAACAGGTGGGCGTGGCCCCAATGAGCAGGAGATGAGGTCACACGATGACATCACAGTTTTTAAAGGTGGTGACGGAGGAGAATCGGATCAAACTTTGTCCCCGACAGTTAATAAAAACCTGTTTCTTTGACGTGTGGCTGCGGCTCGTTCTGCCTCCACATCTATTTCACCTCCATCGCGTGTTTCTCAGAGTGGGAGTTTACAGTCTCCGCACCTCAAGTAACTTGTAACTTTTTACAAATATAGGTTGCACTATTCTGAAATTTAGAAATGCTTGAGGAAAGAATACGAACACCAGTATTGAATTGATGAGAAAATAGTCAGGATATTATTTTTAAGAATAAGACGAGTGATATTATATAAACCAAGAAATAGTGTTGGGAATGACGTCTTTTGTGTGAGAAAAACAAACCCTGATTGTTTCTGGAAATGGGATAATGCTGCTGGAAAATAATGTTATATTAAAACAATAAACCCCAAATAGTATAATTAAGTATTATTAAAAGTTATGAGAATATAATTGTAATTTATGAGAAAACAAATAAAAAATGTTTTTGCTGTAATGTATGTTTTGGAGGGACAATAAGAGAGAAATATTTTTGCTGTGATTTGGGCGGACTGACCCTTTAAGGACGGTTCAATATTCACATTACCACAAGTCCACGCCTCCTTTAAGTATTAATACATGAGTGTAAATGATTATGTACATTATACATTGAATAACAGTGTTGAACACAAACACATGCATGTATATATAGATGAGATGTGTCGAGGTAGAAGTTGGTTCCTTTAACCATTTGTGAATATCAAGCCAGAATGAGTTGACTAGACAGATAGATAGATAGAAGGCTGGATGGATGGATAGATAGATGGATGGATGGATGGATAGATAGATGTTCTTTATCGATCCCAAACTTGTAAATTCACATGACAATATAAAAATACAAGAAAACACTTTTACACAGTTGATGAGCCTTCTCTGACCTGCAGTTCCGATTGAGGCCACTCCCTCACAGGGGGGCGCTGTTCCTGCAGGTTTCGCCTTCGAGTCAGATTCAGGTCACAAGTCTCCCCCCGGTAATCGCCCGACGCATGCGCACTTTCACCCTGAAACTAAACATGAAGGAAGACGCCTCCTGTGAGCAACGTGATGTCGCTCGTGTCTGTCGTGTCTGTCGTGTCTCTCATGTCTCTACGTGATGGAAGTGTGACGCACAAGTTCCTCGGTGAACCGACGCTATTCGACTGTTGACGCGGGTCCAACTCGAGGATCATGGTTCGTTCATCGACTCGAGGAACGTGAGTGCCACTATGTTGAGTTTACATCGGTCCCACCGATCACACTGTAACAAAACCAACAACTTTATTCATCAAAACTTTATTGATAACGTCAATATCGGGGTGGGGGATTAGCCGCTAGCTAGCTAGCTAACGTCACCGTTAACCCCTGATCTTAACGTCACTGTATATTGGTGGATTGAGTCGATGTGTCTGTTCTGTGTGAGCCGTTACACGGGTCACGTGGTGTGTGATGTGTGTTCATAAGTGTCACCTGGTGTCGTGTGATGTATGTAGCTAAGCTTTGGCAAAACGCGTTAAATAGTGCGTTTTGTCAACGGGGTTTGGTTGTTTATTGTCGGGAATGACAGCAGCTGTTCGCACCAGCTGAGTTTCACTTCCGTGTTGAGATCACAGGGGACTTTCCGAAACTGAGCGGATGATCTTTAACCTCTTATGTCAGAGTGACACCATGAGGTTGTGTGTGATGGATTTAAGGCCCCTCCGAGAAATCACGTGATCAAATCCCCAATTAATGAAATATTATTTGACTAAATTATCTAAATAAATAAAAAATCATAATCACTCTTATAACTTGTGCTTTCACTGATATTCTGTGACAGGGTCAGGTTATTAAAATACTTTTTTGATGGGATAATATTGGGAGCATTTATTCCTCGACCCTCATATTTTTATAATGACAACTAACAAACAGTCATCTTTATTATAAACGGAGTTGTAGATTATTTCCTAAATTAATCGATTAATCGTTTTGTCCAGAAAATATATGGACCCAAAAATTTCCAGGGTGACATTTTGTTTTTTTGGTTTGTTTTGTTTTGACCAAACAGTAAGGATGAAACGTTACCGGTTGCCATGGATACCACCGTGTTAAAATCCATTATTGTTAGCTTTACTGTTCCAATCATTAATTACAATAATTAAAGTGTGTGTTGGTGGTTGGCGGTTGCCGTGTACTGTATGTGTGTGTGTTACTGTGCCTGTATTCAGTGTGTGTAAATTGCTCTTTGTGTGTTGTGTGTGCAGGGCAGAGTGAACCAGCAGAGCGTTCACACACACACACACACACACACACACACACACACACACACACACACACACACACACACACGCGGCTACGCTCTCAGTGAAGACGCCATGTGGTGGTTCCAGCAGGGTCTGTGCTTCCTGCCCGCCTCGCTGGTCGTCTGGACGGTGGCGTCCTTCATCTTCGCTTACATCACAGCGGTGGTGCTGAGACATGTGGATCCTCTGGTGCCGTACATCAGGTACACACACACACATACACACACACACACACACACACACACACACACACACACCCCTTCACCTCCATTACCTCTGTTATGTCTCTTGGTCATGAAAAGCATTTAGAATATATTAGTTTTAAATTTAGTTTGCAACAGTTTCAAATATTTTGCCTTGGCTTCTTCTTCTTTTCGTACCAGTTTAGCTCAATTAGCCAAACATCTCTTTCCCTTTGTTATTTGTTGCAGTGACACTGGGACGATGGCACCAGAGAGGTGTGTGTTCGGCATCATGTTGGATGTGTCCGCCTTTTTAGGTAACACACACACACAGACACACACACACACACACACACACACACACACACACACACACACACACACATTAATTTTTTTCTAATAAAATTAATTCTGGGATTAAAGTTTAAACCGTATCCATTTTATTTATCAATACTAATCAAATATATAACATTTTAATCAGTTTCTAATGACGATGTGTTTGCAGGTATGGCCACTGTGTACGTGCGTTACAAACAGGTGGAGGCTCTGACGGGCTCTGACAAGCTCACTCTCCACAGGCTGAACCGCTTCGGGCTGCTGCTGGGCTTCATCAGCTCCTTCGGGATGTGCGTGGTCGCCAACTTCCAGGTGAGTGCTGCTGGTCCTGGATCAGTTCCACCGCTGTGCAGCGCCTGCAGTGAATTTGTGTCTCTGTGCGTGTGTGTGTGTGTGTGTCAGAGCAGAAGACGACGCTGTTCTCCATGCACCTGGTGGGCGCGGTGCTGACCTTCGGGGTCGGGGCTCTCTACATCCTGGTTCAGACGCTGCTCTCGCTCAACATGCAACCTCACGTCCACAGCAGGAGCATTTACCTGGTCCGCCTCGGCATCGGAGTCTGGACCCTGAGCAGCATCGTCAGCAGTATCCTTTAACACAGCCGTTATGAGACTGCTGCTTGATTCTCTGCTGACAAATGTTGTTGAAGCAAAACAAATGTTGGATATCTCTCTGTCTGTGGTTGTGCTCGTGTATTGACACACAATTCCTCGCAGATCTTGTCTAAACGCGGCGTCTCTGAATGTATCGAGCTGTGACCCTTAACAGTCCGTCAGTGTTCGTCTCATCAGTCATCATGTACAGCAGCCTGCCCGGAGTGGACGTTCCTCACAAAATGCACTGGACTCCTGGAGAGACGGTCCGTAGTCTTTGAGAGATGTGAACATATTTTCCATAAAGTTTTTTGGTTTTTTCTTCCCATGAACCTTATTCTCAGAGGTTTATAACGGTGAAACTTCAAACTGAAGAAGTTTCACAGTTGTGATTTAAATCAGGAGAATCATTAAACTTACAGTTTTCTTTAAGTCATTTAAGTTTTGTTTTTGATATATGCGGAATTTATTGAGGAAAGATACACATCTTGATTTTTCTAGTTTCTAAAGTTTTTTTTTTTTCCCCAGGGTTACTTGGCTCATATCATCAGCACTGTGTCCGAATGGTCTCTGGCCTTTTCCTTCATCAGCTTCTTCCTCACCTACATCAGAGATTTCCAGGTACTTGAATTCACTCTGCACAAGAAAAGCACGATAAGAAATATTGTCACTTTTTATTTTCCACTTGGCGGCTGGCAAGAAAAAGTTCTGGAGAATGTCCGGAGCAACATTTGCATTTTCACTTGCATCATGTCTGCTTAAGACTTTTACTCTAAACCTCAACCCGTTCCCCTTTTCAAAGATATTGATTGAACGAGTGCTGACCAACCTTCCTTTTGTGTCTTCTTCTTTTCCCTATGTAGAAGATTAACTTGCGAGCGGAGGTAAACTTGCAGAGCAGCCACCTGTACGACTGGCCACAAGGAGGCGCCGCGGCGGCATCACAGCAGCTCAAACGTGAAGCCTCCGAGTCGTCCCCGCTGCTGGCGGGAGGAACGTGACCGGCAACGCAGCCTCGTACAAGAACTGCTTTTTCTCATCATGTGTAAAAAAAAAAAAAAAAAGGCTTCTTAGAGAGAGAGTTTCTAAAAGCTGTGGTGGCTCTTAAAGGTGCAGTTCACCCAAACATATCCTCTGTCCCCCCCATGTTGGCTCAGCATCTGTCGAACGCTTACACTTTCATCTTCAACGTGAGATTTCCCCGCTGCCTTGCACTTGCGCGCTCGGGGTTGAGCTTCAGCTGCCGCCACCTTCAGCCGACAGGGTTTGCAGGTTGGTCGCCTCATCGATAATATCAGGTTCCCTTTTGGCTTTCAGGTTAAATACAAAATGTTGCCACGGAGGAGCTTTTGCTCTTTCGCTCTGTCACCTCCAGTTTTTAAATGTAGCATCTAAGTTTTTATAACCAATTTTACAAATGTGAGTTTTTTTTATTTGATGTATACTGGCACAACAGCTGATACACGAACATGAGCCGAATGGATTTTTCCGTGGATTTTCCGTGGACAAGTTTTGTGATCAGGGTGTGCCTGAATGCCGTTTAACATATTGAACTATCTCTACCATCTATCTATCTTGAACTACGCTATCTATGAAGATAGATGGTTCTGGATTTATTTGTCAAGTTTTTGAGAAGTGAGAGCCCCCCCCAAGTATTGAGTTGACTGTGACACACTGAGGCTCATTTTGTGGCAATATCAATTTTCTATGAGAGAATGTTTTTAAATGTGAGCCATAAACTGTAGGAAAAACACTTCAGTCTGTCATGTTCATCTTAAAGGACGCTTTAATATTTTTAACTGATTTTTCCGAAACCAGTTGTATGTCTGTTTTTATGAAGCTGCATCAAATTCCTTTTTTGGTGGGGGGGGTCAGTTCCCGTCTTTTATAGAACTGACAATACGGTTCTTTCTACTGGATCAACAGAAGCTTAATAAATGTGACTTTGTGCCAACCTGAATAATTATACATTTTTATGGTGTTTTAAACATTCTTGATTGATAAATACATTTGAAAATATTAATGTATTGCCCCAATATAATGCATTATTAAATGAACTAATGAGAATTCAAACATGGAATTATTTAATTTATTGCCGTCTTTGCTTATTTCATCTCTACTTCAATGCCTCTCCTCCGCTTCCCTACAGTGTGAAACACCGGCTAACGGTGGCTCTTTCTGATTAAAACATTAAAGTGTGGTGAATTTTATTGTTATCATCCAGTAAATGTAGCTATGTGGACATTTCTGAGCCTTTTGGTGAAAATATTATGATCCTATTATTTATGCATCAAAATAACAAGTCATTTGAGAGAACGGGCAGCACTTTGCATTTAAGTGGCGCTATTTAGCGTCTAATACAATATAAAAACATAAGACCCTCAATTATTACATATTCATTCATGTACAGTATATGTCAACAATTATGTCTCCTGTGAAGAAATTTTATCGAACTACAACTGTTTTACTATATTGTTCAGTCTGTTTATTCAGTAGTTGACACAATGAAGACTCATATCTCGTTAAAACTGCTTTTTAATTTGTTGAGACCATTTATCAAATGCTGCTCATAACTGCAGCCTGTTAACTCAAGTCTTTGACCTTCCTCTATTTCTTTAGGTTGTGTAAAACGTTAATTTTCACCCACTCGCATTGCTCACAAAGATTTAAAAAGCCTGACGCAGATGAACATGAATACATGACAAGCTTTAATTTCCTCAAAAACTATGACATGTCTATATAAAGCGAACATTTTAAAAGATTCACCCGCTGATTTGTTGTTAGAAGTGGCATATGGAAACCTGGGGATTCTGGGATAAAAAAAATTATTTCATAACCCCCCACACACACCATGGAAACCCTAGTCATCCACAAAATAAAATGATAAAAGTATAATATCACAACACATATATATATATATATATATATATATATATATATATATATATATATATATATATATACGATTAATAAATAATGAAAATTAGATAAGCATCAATGTCTGAAATCGCATAATTAAAAATAAAAGAAGCTGATTTATGACATGATTGTTTTCTGGGTCTGGTGCCCTGTTGTCATTCTGAGAAGCGACTGGTTCTTAAAGGGTCAGTTCACCCAAATTCCAGTGGCGTTATTCTAGACGGACAGTGTTTGGTTTTATTTGTCCACGTGTTTGAGAAATCTTTCTCTGCTCCTGTCTAGATCAGATTATATTATATTAGATAAACTTTATTGTTCATTTGCCCTGGACACATACAGTGACTGCTGGTAAAAAAATACAACAAAAAGGCGAAAGAACTGACAAAAGAAAATGAACCAGAACTTCAGCAGGTAGTGGACGTCTATGCACGTATTACAGGACCTGGACGCTTGGCTCAGACGGCTTCTTCCACCCACTTGATGATAATTATTATCATTAGTAAGCAGAGAAAGTGCTGCCCGTGAGCACTAGCAAGTTCCTTTTTACAAATATAAAACCTTCATGGTCTAAAAAAAAAAAAAATCACAATACAAAGACTCAGTTTTTTAGGCCACAGAAGTTTTCTTTCCCCCATTCCATCTCTTATAAGACATCATTGTTAAACGGACTTCCAGATGCCAAAATCAATCAACTCCTGGCAAGTTCCCAGAATGCACTGGCAAAGGAGATGAGCGCTTAGTGACGGGATGAACACGTGGCTCGGATTATTTTTTATCAAATCACTAGGGAGCAGGGACAGAGAGTGAGCTGTGGGTTGTGAGTGATCGCCCTGTGGTTCTCAACTTACTTGAGTCAGAAGTTGACTCAAATTCAAGAGGAATAAGCGCAACAACGTTAATATGACTTCAACAGCTGCAGGGACCCAGAGCGAATGTCTGACACGGTGTTAACGTACATTTCTGTCGGGGAGAGGTGTTTAGTTTGTATCTGAAAATAACTTTCAGTTGACAATGAAGCTGTGGACAAGTCAGGGGCAGTTAACAGTTGTCACATTGATTAAGAAAACATTTCAATTTAAGGTTTTATTTCTGTTAGTTTGCGTAAAACCATCTGTGCAGCTGCAAACATCTTCAAGACACTTACAAAACTCTGACTGATTACGTTTTTTTTAACGGAGGAAACATCTGTAGTCATAGCCATAGTTTCAAGTTCTGCTTGAAACTATGGCACAAGCACATGCAGAGCATCCTGTGAGAGATACTAACGCAGGGAGTTCACAGACTTGTTGTACACGAGGACAAAGTCACACCTCCGACCTCTGAACCGAGTAAAGGAGATCCATTTCCCCCCAAGCTTGAGTCATGTGTGCGGTGGTTTCCAGTTCTCTGAGTGGTTTTTACTGAGAGGTTAATCAGACGGGCAGGGTGTCAGGAAAAAAAAAATAAGGCATCAGTGGGCGGGGCCACACAGAGGCCGACACGCTCCGAAAAACACCAGATCTGCCACATTCCCAGTCCTCAACTTCGTCCTGCGCCGCTCCGCTCCAAGCGGACGTTAAAAGGTCGATCCGTCGCAGATGATGTTCTGGCCTCGGCCGGGGAACAGCTCCATCTGCCAGTAGCGAGGGTCGGCGTACACTGCCCAGGTCAAAAGGTCAGAGGGGAGAGAAACAACTGTCACATGAAATATTCAAACGTCTTGATTTTAGGTTTCAGTGTCTCACTCGTCTCACTCTGCAGACACATTCAGACGGTTTGCAGCCTGAAAGCAAACAATATATTCAGTGGAAGATATTTGGCGTGTTATTGTTAATACGGTCTGTGGTTTGAGCAGAGAGTAGTGTCATAAGAACGAATCTGCATTTTTAATCAACTCAGATTTTTTTGTCATCTAAATGAATGCAAATGTCTCATATGTTCAAAGTATTTGTAAAGTGAACAAGAGTGTTGTGCTGATGAGACGACCACACGCTGCTGTTAACTTATTAGGGAGACTTATAAATGAGTTGATGAATTATTTTTAATTAACCGCATCAGTCTGATGTGATGATCCACATCCTCCAAAATAATTTGTGTGCAGAAGATTAAAAACAAAGAATGTGTACTGAAAATATTGTGTACTGAAAATATTAAAACAGTTTTTATGACTTGGGTTCAAGTCATCGCTGTTGTAATTCACTGGCAACTTTCTAAATATGTTTCGTACAAAGATACTTGTTGTCCATAATAAAATGATTCATTCATATCAAATGAGAGTAATTTACTTTAACCTTTTTTACAGATTTTCAAAATGTATTTTACGATGATAACATTAAGTACTCAGAGGAAATGAAAAGGGTATTTATGATTTGTATGGAAATCCTAATCTCCTGCATATGTCTAAAATAATAACGTGGTATTTAGTAAGTTCAAAACAAAAACTATAAATGATATATTCAGGGGCTCTGATTAAATCATATATTTATTCTGTATGAGACAAAATGTATTTGTAGCCTTTTGCGTTCTCTCTGAAGTTGTTATCTTTTGCCCTCGTGTTGACATGTATTTGGATTAAATACAAGCGGTGGGAGTTACCCATGTCTCCAGGCGTCAGCCACAGGTTGAAGGAGCTGCAGTGTTTCTGACAGCGTTGAACGGGCAGAACTCGGACGGTCGGCAGCCCCTCACCCACCACCAGCCAGCCCAACACGCGCACGCCCTGGAACACAGGCAGCGGCTCGGATTACAGCAACGGTCGAGGGTACATTTGAGGGGGATGATGATGGAGGACACTCACTCTCACTCAAGTCAATCAATCTGCACTTTAAACTTCATTTCCACACAGACATTTTGAGGCAGTTAGATTCCCTGATTTAGTTTGGTTTGTCTTTGTGTGATCTGCGATAACGTTTTATTGGTCTTGTAAACTTTATCTTGAAAGGACACAGAATGGGTTGATATTAACACACTCAGGAGGAGTGTGGCACCGTCCGGACATGTGAACACCGGTTACCTGACCTTGCTCTGGGAGTTTGTGCTGTGGGTGACCAGGCACCGCTGCAGGATGGTCCCAGCACTGTCCAGGAGGGGGCAGAGCTCAGCCTTCGGGAAGAGCCACCTCAACACCTTCTCCCTGGTTCCGGAGCTGAACCGCCTACACAAACAATCAGCAGTCGCAGCCATTAAATTCCCAGCGTGTCAAACCGTGCTAATTTTTATTCACATTAATCCACATTATGTAGAGCTTTCTGATCTGAAAACGCTTCATGATTGAACATAATTGTGTACCAGAGCAGGGTGAAGTTGGCAGGTCCCTGAGGGAGTCCAAAGTTGTGGTTCTGCAGTCCGTCGTCCTCCTCCAGCAGGATGGACATGGAGCCTGAATGGGCCAAGTAAAGCTCCTCGAGCTGCTGCCGCTGCACGCTGAGGGACTCCCCTCCCTGCAGAGACCAGGGGAAACCTTTTTATATCATGTGGTTGATGTGTGGTAACAGTGCAGTCAGATCTTAAAAGTCTGCAACAATAATTCAACAATAAAATCTGATTAAATGTATCATCTCTCTTCAGCAACTTTTGAATCTCTTGAAACCTATTGTCCAAAGACCAGGTGACGTGAACCAAACAGCTGCTCAGAATGATGGAAAAACAGATTGAGAAAGCATCGGTCATTGACATGAAGAATCATAAATCTGCTGTTCAATCCTCTCATCTGATTCTGGACAACATTACAAACATGGACTTCCCATCAGGCCTTACATCATTCACATAAACCATTCAGCAATTTAACTCGGTTCACTTTCTGATTATGGATCAGTGTGGGATAACTTTATTTTGTTTTTGTATGACATCTAAAGATGGCTGTTTTATAAAGTTTGCCCCTTGAGGCCTTTCAGGTGGGCACCAATGGCTGTGTGTTGACCTCTGACCTTCAGCAGGACGAGCTGTGGCCCCCGACGCAGCGCCACCGTCCCTCTCAGGCTCTCCGGGACCTCCAGCACAGAGGAGATCTCTGCGCAGCCCGAACAGTTGACCAGACTCTGCCTGAGGGAGCCGGCACTCCACCACTCATGGAAACCTGCGACACACAAACACATTTTACTACTATCATATCGCACTGCATGAAAAAAAAGAGCCAGGAATGTGAAACAAGGTGTTTCGGACACTTCAGGAGCAGTGTTTTCTGTGGGAGAGGAGAGCTCCCTCTGCTGTTAAGACTTTGACCTTTGTAACTTATCAAACCGTTTACATGCGTTAGAAATCTTTATGACACAGTAAAGGGCAGGAAAGGGAAGAACAACAAAGCCACAATATGGACACTTAAGCGTCTAAGCTTGGTTAGATTCTGAAAAGCCGTGCATTGATCAAGGCTAATGGAACCAGGATCATTAGGTCAATTAGCCGCAATGTCTTTGTATGAACTAATGAACTTTGTTCGTGTTTTTATGTGTGTTCTAGAAAAGACAGAGGTGATCTTGTTCAGAACCTTGCAGGTTGTACTTCTTGGCGATGGGCAGGGACAGCAGGCGGACGTGGCTGAGGGGGGACGACCAGTTGTAGCAGCCCAGGTTGACCAGACCAAGCTGGGGGGCCGTCTGAGGGTAAGTGAAGGCCAGCACCGCCACCAGCAGGAAGCCCACTGCCACCATGAACTGCATAGACAACAGGGGGCAGAGTCAGAGCTGTGTCCGTCCTCAGAGCACGGGAAGTGATGGTGTAAAACTTCTTGCTCTGTACGAGGGTTTTCAGTGAATGATTGATGATGTTTTCTGTCAGTGTAACGTGTGCATTGGCAGGTCTGACCTTGATGGTGGCCCTCAGGATGGGGAACTGCGGGGGCTCTCTCCGGGGCTCGTTGGTCTCCAGGACCTGCTTGATGAACCTCTCGATCTCCCTCTCCGACATGCCGTAGCGGTAGCCCGACTGGCGCAGGATGTCGATGCTCTCGGACAGTTTGTCGTAGATGCACGGCTCGCTCGACGCCGTTCCCATGGCGGCGGCAGCCGTGACGGCAGCTTCTTTTTTCGAATGCGTCAATCTTTAGCTGCTACGGGCCCTAGGAGCATGGTGTCCCCTGTAAAGTGATCTGAGATGTCAGCTGACACATGAAAACTTTCAACACCAGTAAATGATCATAACTACTAGAGCCCGACCAATATGGATTTTTGAGAGCAGATATTTTTTTAATCTGTCAATGATTCTTAAGATGTCGTAATCAAACCTTTATGACAAAGACATGTAATTGAGACTTGATATTATAGTTTAACCCTAAACTTTATCATAAATAACTATAAATTGAGAATACAAATACATAGCACTTATAAACAAAGATTTATTTGACATAAAATGTAAAATGTTAAAGGCTCTAATCAGTTGGCCGATAATATCAGTCGGGCTCTTAAAATATCGACTTGTCTGTGAGAGGCTAATATCTATTTTATCGGCTAAACGATATACAAGTCGGGCTCTAAGTTCTACCACTAGCGTTTGATATTATTATTTTGTCCTATCGGAATTCAGTTGTTAATCATTTTATCAAATCTTGCTCCTTTTAAATCCTTTTATTGAATCCTCTTCGGTTATTTGTTTGGTTGGGTATGGCCATTGAGGTTCTACTGTGCTGAGAATCACAAAAAAATGTAAAATTTTATTATGGTATCACTGCTCTGTGACATTCAGACCTCCGTATAGAAATAGAACCGAATGCTACTGTTTTCCTTTGAGTAATACGAGAAAAGGATGGAACCTAAAATCGAACCCTGGGGTGCACCATGATGGATAGGCACCCGGGGAAGTCCCAGAATGTGACACACCTACGGTACCAACTGAAAGGTTCCTGCCAGTTCTAGACAGGACGTGAAACAATGAAGGACAAGGACTGACCCTGGACCAGGACTGACTCTGAACCAGGACTGAGCCTGGACCAGGATTGACTCTGGACTCTGGACCAGGACTGACTCTGGACCAGGACTGACCCTGGACCAGGACTGACCCTGGACCAGGACTGACTCTGGACCAGGACTGACCCTGGACCAGGACTGACCCTGGACCAGGACTGACCATGGACCAAGACTGACCATGGACCAAGACTGACCCTGGACCAGGATTGACTCTGGACTCTGGACCAGGACTGACTCTGGACCAGGACTGACCCTGGACCAGGACTGACTCTGGACCAGGACTGACCCTGGACCAGGACTGACTCTGGACCAGGACTGACCCTGGACCAGGACTGACCCTGGACCAGGACTGACCATGGACCAAGACTGACCCTGGACCAGGACTGACTCTGGACCAGGACTGACTCTGGACTCTGGACCAGGACTGACCCTGGACCAGGACTGACTCTGGACCAGGACTGACCCTGGACTCTGGACCAGGACTGACTCTGGACCAGGACTGACTCTGGACTCTGGACCAGGACTGACTCTGGACTCTGGACCAGGACTGACTCTGGACCAGCAGCCCCAGGAGGGCAGACTCTATGAAGGCTGTTACTGTTGAAAATAAGCGATCGGCTGGTGAAATACAACTTTTCAAAGGCGCATCCATCTACACATTAGATATAAGGGGGTGGAACATGAGTGATATACCGACAAAAGAGCGGTTAAGAAGCCGGTAAAACAATATGTATGCGTCACTCGGTGGTCGCGCGACAACAGGATCCGAGTAAAGAGCCGCGAGATGATACGATATTAACTGTCGTGATCGTTGGATGATCCACTAATATAATGTCTAATATATATTTATATAATATGGTGAGCGCTGACGTGTCTGACGTACTGTACAGTACAGTGGCAGGTTAGCTTGTCTTCGCTAGCTCCTTGTTTTTAACACCCTCGGTTGTTTGGTCCAGTCATAAAAGTCCGGAGACAAAGTGAACATCTCACCTCAGAGCGAGGACCACCGCCGCAGAGGACAGTCCCTCATTCCTCACGTGTCGCTCTCAGATCAGTGTGTTTATTAATTAAAGATAACTGAACTTGCTAAATACTGAGCTGCCACAAGCTGCCAGACTGCTGCTGCCGCGTCTTCTTCGTTTATGTTTATGATGGTAGTTTCGACGACGCCTCTGGGCATTTCACTGCACTCTACAGGAGGAAAGTCGAACTACATCACTCACAACTTTTCTTAGAAATAAACTGTTTGTGTGTAATATTTTTTCATCAATATATCGCTTTAAAGGGCACTAAAATATATATATATATATATATATATATATATATATATATATATATATATATATGCATACGATAAATATAATGTAATGAGAAAAAGAACGGTGAATGAATGGCACTGAAGGGGGGGGGGGGCTGAACCCACGTTTCATAAAGTCCTATTTGTGGCCAATCAGAGGACAGCGAAAAAATATTGGCCCCGCCCCAGACGGTACCAAAACAACGCACATTGGCCAATGAGAGCGCAGAACGTCCAGGAGAGGTCATGTAACCTGTTTCCGTTTGTTGTGCAACTACGAAACAGGACAAGCTAACGCTATTTAATTCATGTTTCCGGAAAATCCACTAAAGTAAAATATACGTTTTAGTGTTGTGTTTTTAATGATTAGATCTTGGAAACAGAAGTGAAATTTAAATTATGATAAATATTATGGAAAACATCAATACATTGTACAAGAGAGGTTTCAGACCACAACAACAATCAAAAATAAAACAGCAACATATAACATCAAATGAAAATGAACAATATAACAATAATAATAATAATAATAATAATAATAATAATAATAATAATAAACAGTAAGTGATAAAGTAATGAATAATTGAGGGATGACAATAACATGATTGTCAATAAAAAATAAGCTGTTTGCCAGTGTTCTGTCTCCAAAACCAAGAGGATTTAACAAAAGCAAACCAGTAGGTCAGTTGAAAAAAATACATAAAACTGATATTAATAAGGTTAATGGTTTTATGAAAGTGATTTATCAAAGGTCGCCATATTTTATTTAATTGACAGTCCTTTCCTTTTAATGAAAATGTGTAAACATTTTTGGAAATCCTTTACTTTGAAAGTCACGACCGGAAATGTCTGTTGATATCGTGTCCACTTTCTCACTGGTCGACTCCACTATGACCTGGATGTGACTGACGAGCGGCGGCATCGTTATTCAAGCCACAACAGTTTTCACTCACGTTTCTCTTTGTTTCTTTAATCTCTCATCTTCCTCGTTTTCCTCGATTCAGACCAGTCGGCTAAACTGGTTCTGACCGGTTAACGCTGGTGTCGTGATCTCGGTCCGCGTGTTGTTGTTGTTGTTACACGGAGGTTCAGCGGGTTTCCAGGTGAAACCCTCCCCGACTTCAAGATGCTTTCCTCGGGCAGGGCCGTCTCCTCCCGGCTGCTCAGGCCGGCCACCTGGCTCCCTCTCCGGCTGGGCTCGGAGGGGAGAGCCGCCAGCACGCTGCACAAAGGTACCAGCCGTCCGCAGCACAGTAACCGGTTTATACAAGCGTCGCAGCAGCTAGCATGAAGCTAATCCCCGAGTGACGCAGTTGAGCGAGGACAGGAAACTTCGCAGCTCTCACGAACTGAGCGATGAAACGTTGAATATTTCAAAAAGAATGATAGTAGGAAGAACACATCGATGCTTTAAAATCACTGAAAAGCAGGGACCGGTTGATTGACTGGAAATCAATAATCGTCCATTTTAATAATTGAGAAATTCTTGAGAAGTGTATGAAGCAGAAGCGTCTTAGCGTCGTATTGTTCCAGTTTTTATTATTTAATTTCTCAGTTTCTCTTTTATTTTGGTTATTTATTCATGTATTTTTGGTCAATTTAACTGTCGGCTTTTCTTCAAACTTTCAAATATGTGTTATTCTCTGAATATGTGAGTCATTATTTGGGCTTTTGCAGGTTTCACATATATATTTTTTTATATACTGCAGAGTTGATAAAGAAGCACGAGTTGGAGATCGATGAGCTCCGCCCCCTCTACATGGACTTCCAGGCCACCACGCCCATGGTAACCGTTACTAACCGAGTTTTCAGAGTTACAGTTGATGTCGGCGTCAGTAGGAGCGTTGTTTACTTTCGAACTGGCTTGCATTAACAGTAGAACTTGTGTGTGTGTGTGTGTGTGTGTGTGTGTGTGTATGTGTGTAGGACCCCAGGGTGTTGGACGCCATGTTGCCCTACCAGGTGAATTACTATGGTAACCCACATTCCAGGACACATGCCTACGGCTGGGAGAGTGAGAGCGCCATGGAGACCGCCAGGAAGGTAGAGAGACACTGTTCAGGGAGAGAGAGACTTTTTTCTTTTTCTTCTATTTTGTAAATGTTATGAAGAAGCCGGTGTTTTCATTCATGTCCATCATGCCATTTAGGCTTAATGTGATAGAGAGACATTGACTGTGTTCTCTCTCTCTCCCTCTCTCTCGCTGAGCAGCAGGTGGCTGATCTGATTGGAGCTGATCCCAGAGAGATCATCTTCACCAGCGGCGCCACAGAGTCCAACAACATGGCCATCAAGGTCTGACTCCGCTCCTCCTCGTCATTACTCCCCCTTTCTTTTCTTCATCACCTTCTCTCCTGAGAGAAAGAGGAGGAGAAACTGAGAAAACAAAATGAGAACAGTGAGTAGGAAGAGACACTTCTGAGTTAATTTGTGATCCCGCCCTCTTTGTCTCCTGCAGGGTGTGGCCAGGTTCTACCAGGCCAAGAAGCGCCACGTGATCACCACACAGACGGAGCATAAATGCGTTCTGGACTCGTGTCGAGTTCTGGAGTCCGAAGGATTCAGCGTCACGTACCTGCCGGTCCAGACGAATGGTCTGGTGGACCTGGAGGTACAGACGCGCAACAGACAGACAGATCACGCAAGAGGAAGAACAAGAGTGAACATACGCAGCATTCATATAAAATACATATGTCATTGTGTGTGTGTGTGTGTGTGTGTGTGTGTGTTTGTGTTTTCAGCTGCTGGAGGCCTCCATTCGTCCTGACACCTCTCTGGTGTCCGTGATGACTGTCAACAATGAGATTGGAGTCACGCAGCCCATCAAGGAAATCGGTAACTATGACAACATACAACATCAATTACCCCCCATTTCATTTAGGCTACATCGATACTAATACGTTAGGTGTTTTAGCTCCGTATATGTAATAATCCCCCGTCTACACTAACACACCTGAAATCACATATCATGTGACCATTCACCTACACTGGGCATCTGCGTGCTGGGGGAAAACAGGAAATAGATTGTCTGCTCTGAAATTGGTTGCAGAGAGATGAGAAACAACAATGGTGAAAAGTGAGAGAAGGGATTTCTTTTCTTGGAGCGACGACGAGTCGGTGACAATTAAGTGTTAGCAACGCTTTGCCTTCACCGCTGGTAACTGAGTGGTGACTGATGAGAACCAATAAGGAAGCAAATTCCAAATACCCATCTATATTACAATGCAGCCTCTGAGTTTTCAAACTTAAAGGGGGCACGCAGCGTTTCCAAACTTCTCTGTGTTTGGCGCTCGAAAACTCTGGAGTGGTGTGGATGGAATACGTAAAAGAAGCTGCAATGATGTGTTAAAACTAAAACTTAATTTCCATGTGGAGCCTTCACCAGCTTTCTGATCTTTACTTTTCCACAGGGAGCCTCTGATCCGATTCGCTCGTCTGATCGAAAACATGTGACTCATTGCGCTTCGCTCTTCCTTTTCTCAGGACACATCTGTCGCTCTAAAGGAGTTTTCCTCCACACCGATGCCGCTCAGGCTGTCGGAAAGATTCCCCTCAACGTCTCCACCTGGAAGATCGACCTGATGTCCATCAGCGGTCACAAGATCTACGGACCCAAAGGTTTGCCCAAGGCTTTAGTAGTTCTACCCACAAGTGTCGGGTTGATAGACAAAGTGAGGTGTTTTATTCAGACCAATTAATGCACAGCTCGTTTCACAAAAAACAGTGGCAGTTTAAGGTGCAACACAAATAACTAGAAACTAGAAATGGTTAAATTTTTCTCATAAGAATTCATCAGTGCACGCTGCTGACATTTTGATAAATAGATAGATGTATTTCCTTTTGTAACAGCAGCAGTCGTCTTCATAGACCGTGAATGTCGAACTAAAAGTAGGCAGTCTTGTCTACAGAAGATTCCCTATTTGTGTCACGAGCTTTTCCTGCCCTCACCATTACATTGTTAGCTACTTTGAGCCACTGTACTTACTGCAGTTCATGTAGCTAAACGCATAACTAGGTAGCCAGCTTCGTCACCACAGCATATAATGAACCCCGGGAAAAGTTGGACCAATAAGGATCCACCCATGTGTGTCTCTGAACAGGTGTGGGGGCTTTGTATGTGCGTCGCCGACCCAGGGTGCGTATGGAGCCACTGCAGAGCGGGGGCGGGCAGGAGAGGGGGCTGCGCTCCGGCACTGTCCCCACCCCGCTGGCTGTTGGGCTGGGAGCCGCCTGCAGCATCGCCCAGCAGGAGATGGAGGTAAAACAAACGCAGCCTAAACATCCAAACACTCAGATAATTACTCAAACATCCTGGCACTTAATAACTGCGTGTGTGTGTGCGTGTGCAGTATGATCATCACAGAGTGACCATGTTGGCTAATCGCTTGGTCCAAAAGATCATGGCCGAGTTACCTGACGTCTTAATGAACGGACATGCAGAGCAACGCTACCCTGGTAAGTACACATATACACACACACACACACACACACACGTAACTCTTGAACAAATATACACCACTTTCATTTGCTTCAATAACAAATAACATGGTCTTGAGATTCAGTGTCCTCCAAATTTTGTAAAAGATTTCTGTCTGAGCTGTTTTATATTCATAAAATTATAGTAGATGAGACGGATGACGGTGTGTTTTGTTTCAAGGCTGTGTCAACCTGTCCTTTGCCTATGTGGAGGGAGAGAGTCTGTTGATGGCACTGAAGGATGTCGCTCTGTCATCTGGCAGGTCAGACATACACACATGCATGCTCTCTGTCTTGGTAAAACAGCTTGTACTTGTAACAGCTTATCCCAATGAGACGAGATGTTTAGTCAAACTGTCAAACATTTTGGATCGTTTAGTTTTTTACCGCTGCCAGTTTCATGTGATTGTTTCATGTTATTCCGTGTGTGTGTGTGTGTGTGTGTGTGTGTGTGTGTGTGTGTGTGTGTGTGTGTGTGCGCGCGCGTACAGTGCATGTACGTCAGCGTCTCTCGAGCCCTCGTACGTCCTCAGAGCGATTGGAGCAGATGAAGACCTGGCTCACTCTTCCATCAGGTACAAATCCTCAATGTAATTAGATACAGATCATAATCCAGATTAATCAAATCTACAAAAATAAGGCTGATTGCAGTCCGATTTTAATACATTTACTTGTAACTTCTCAGGTTAAAAGACAATTCTTCACGACCACAGTATGAATTCTGATTTGACTTCAGTGGAATCACATGTAGATTAATGTGAGCTTGTGCTTGTGCGTCAGGTTCGGTATCGGCAGGTTCACCACAGAAGACGAGGTGGACTACACGGCAGAGAAATGCATCCAACAGGTCCGCAGACTCCGAGAGATGAGGTGAGCTCAGCTGGATTACAACGTCTGTCTTATTTGAATGGGTTTTGTCAGCAATAATAACATCACACTCACCAAGTTAGCAGCTGAGTTCTATCAAATCAAATCGAGCCCCCGATTGTACATTAATGTTTGTTATTCCTCACCTCTCAGTTTTGTTTGACATGATTCTCTCGTAAATAGAACGTTTAAAAATGGTGACAACTGTCTTCCTGTCTGTCAGTCCTCTGTGGGAGATGGTTCAGGAAGGCATCGACCTGAAGAGCATCAAGTGGACGCAGCACTAGACTCCTCACCACTACTAGTCCACTTCCCTAGCTGCTGACGACGACAAAGACAATGAGGACAATGTTTCCCAGGGAATTCTGGGAACAGACCAGTTTTTTCTTCCTGTACACAAACACGCACAAACCTCCTGTCTGACTTGAAGTCTGTTCGTAGCTGAAGTCTCTGTAGATGCTCCTGTCAGATGTTGCTCAGAGAATTGAGTGGCGGCCTCTGCTCATTATAATCAGTCTGTCGTACATATGCCGACCTCTGTTGCATCTGTGTTTTGACACCTGGGTCCTGGACAAACAATGTCATACACCTCATGTCTGACTGGTTTCGCTGCTAATGCAGAGGGAAGAACTACATAAAGTACATAAAGTAACTACAAACATAAAGAAAAATGTTCACATCATTTTTTGAGCCACAACAATGTTCACAATCTATATGCAGTCGTAAACACCACTCATTAATTTGTGAGTGTGGTAGACACCCTTTGTTCCAAGATGTGGATTAAACACAGGTTTTCCTTCTCTCTCAGACATAATTATGGGAACAAAAGTGATCCTACTAATCTATAAAGATGTTACACTCGGTGTGCCTGTACCTGTCAGGAAAACCTATATTAATCCCAAAGAAAGTTGGTGAAATGGCTAATCGTATTAAGCCACAATGACCCTGGTGACAAGAAACAGATATGGGACAAAGGGCTGGGAACTGAAATAAGAGTGGAATTCACCCAGTCATCTGATGATTTACAGATAAATATCTCACTTTCCTCTCTGTCTTCACGTCAGGGCCTCAGTCTTGTAGTATTTGCGTCCGTGTACATTTAAACAGCAGCAGCAGATTGTAATTGTCATCCGATCGAACAGGGTTCGCATTTCTTGTTCTGTGTTAGTCTGGGATCCTCTACAAGACTGAAGCAGCGATTTGACCACAGCAGCTAATTTTTAAAGATGGCGGAGAGCAGAAAGAGCCTCAGTGCAGTCTTTCACATACGCATCTGAGGGTCACACCTCACTCACACACGTGTCTGAGGTTGATGGGAATATTAAGGTGATTTCTTAACACAGGATAACCCTGAAGGAGTCATTTATTAAATGTCTGGGAGGATTTCAGTCCTTGTATTGTGTTCCTGGATGTATTCAGCCGAGCCTCTCGCATATTTACAGACTCCCATTTACTGTTACTTATATATAATTTATCCAATAAAATTCATGGCTATGCAATCAAATTCTGTATTATCTTTTTATTTTCATTCAATGTTTGTGTTGAAGAACATATCATTGAACAATGCTACAAACAACAGCATTTACATAATATTATTATTTTTGCAAGACCGACCCATAGTACACAACTCAACATAAATACAAAACAAATAATGTTATGAAAACCACCTCAATGTTACATACCATAAGTATTAAAGTATAAGCTGAGACATGACATTAATTTGCAGCTTTATAATATATTGATGTATAAAGAAAACAGAAGTCTCCTGAGATACCCATGATGTTACCAGGTAAAAGGCCAAAAATGTCAACGTAAATCAAGTGTCATGGTTACATAACAACACATACACTTTTTTCCTATTGTAATATAAACCATGCTTCCACACAGTTAACATGTAACATGGACAAGAAACCTTGGCCTATATATCGACTCTGCCCTCACCTTTGATACACATATTAAAAAAGTTGTTCAATCATGTTTCCTCCAGTTAAAAATCATCTCAAAAATCAAACCAATGCTCTCACACCCCGACCTAGTAAACCTGACCCACATCCTCATTTTCTCCCGCCTAGACTACTGCAACTCCCTCCTCTCTGGTTTCAACAAAAAAAATCCCTTCCAACTGGTCCAAAACTCAGCAGCTAGGCTTCTCACTGGTTTTAATAGACGGCATCACATAACCCCAGTTTTAGCTTCACTTCGTTGGCTCCCCGTCCATTTTAGAATTTATTTTAAGATTTTGTTTATTACTTTTAAAGCACAGGTTTGTCTTGCTCCAAGCTACGTGAAAGAAATGCTGATCCCCTACAAACCGGCTCGCAGCCTTAGATCCTCAGGTGGGTCTTTACTAGTTGTTCCATAGTCGAGGCTCCAATCTAAAGGGGACCGAGCTTTCTCCATCGGGGCCCCTCGACTATGGAACGGCCTGCGTGAGGAGATGAGACTGGCAGAGTCTGTACCTTCTTTTAAGTCACTTTTAAAAACCCATTTCTATAGACTTGCTGTTATGTGATGTTGTCTTTTTATATTGTCTTTTTATATATCTTATGTGACCTGGAAACCGTATTATTGCTGGAATGCTGATTTTAATTGTCAGTGATTTGTAGGTTTTTTGTGAAAGCATTTTGTGAAGCTACTTCTGAAAGGTGCTTTATAAATGAAATTATTATTATTCAAATAAATTATGATGGTGTCCACATACTTTTGGACCCACAGAGAAAAACTGTACCGCTCTGACGTCAGGGAAACACCACTGACCGCATCCTCTCGCGTCATCACGCGCTCGCGTCGTCACACCACGCCCTCGCTCTCGCTCTCGCGATGTTTGCGCCGACATTTCGTGTGGTCGCTGCAGCCTGCGGAGAGACGAGAGCGAGAGCAGGAGAAAAAAAGCGACGACCGCGTTCACGAACCGAACCTCAGTGTGTTTGTGAACAAAAAAATCTCGGTAAGAATCCAGCCTCGGCAGCTCAGCGACGCGAGAGGAGCCCGCCGAAAAAAGGCGCATCCTCGCCCGCGCTGACGCGCAAAGCGAGGCTCGCGACAAGCTAGGTGGCTAACGAAGCGTTAGCCCGTTCTGCTAAGCTAAGCTTTGCTAAACTAGCTACATCCAGCTAGTTAGCCACGAGTGCTAGGCTGCACGATTGCTATGCGTTCAATATAACTACCACTTGGAAGGAAGAAAAAAACAGAAATTCAAGCAGGTTTGCAACAATTGGTTTCCTGTACGAAGATGCTCGCCTCAGTCAGCTAGCTAGCTAGTTAGCTAGCCAGCCGACACATTGTTGAGATTTGTCATGTTTTTTTTTCCCCCCTGGCTCGTTTTCTTGTTGTGGCGTCGTTGGATGCGGACAGTAGGCGTGCGAGCTCGATCTCAGAACAGTGTTGTCTGCAGCTGAAAGATTTTTAGCTTCGATTACCATAATAATCACTGCACATATGGAGAGCATAGGCCACGCCCCCTGCAAAGTCATTAGGTGTTGTTATGTGCATTTGAACTGTGACAGTTGTCTTGGAGTCAGTCCGGGTCTCTGTCAGTCGTTGGTTACACCCGATTTAGTTTAACGGATTAGCCCTTTTTTCAGACATTACATCTGCAGAATTAGTGGCTGTTATTAAAAGTTGAGGACTGTGACATTTCCCTGTTACTATAAAAGTGTCACCAGGAGCAGGCTGAAGGAACTTAACTACAACAGCAGGTAAATACCAGGTTTATGTGCTCCTGATGGCCACCTTCTTTGTAGTAACTTTACTCTTCTATTCGTTTAAAGGAGACATATTGGGGTTCATAATTTTATATTGGGTTATTACTTTATTATTAAGTACTACATGCTCTATTGTTCAGAAAATGCATCCTTTTCCTCACACTGTCCATTCCTCCAGCGCTTCTTTCCAGCCTTTCTCCGAAACATTTGGTTTTAGCTCCTGGCCCTTTAAGGCCGCTCCCAATGAAGACCAGTCTGCTCACATTGGCCAGCTGGCCCCACTCTGTTGTGATTGGTCAAATGCTTCCAGCGCTCGTCGGAAGTGTATTGCGTCCGCTCTCGTTTAAACTGGCTTTGTTTGGGAGCGTGCCAGACTAGCCGCTAGTTGTACCTCTAGCACTTAGCTGCCAAGCATTGTCCCGACTACTGACGATGCGTCACTTACGTTAATCAACTTATTGATCTGTAAGTAAATTATACCATTAATTTAATAATTGATTATTTAGAACATGCAACATTCTGGAACATTCTGATTACATTTATTTTTTGCCCTTGTGGTGTATGTTGGTAGGGTTTTGCTGCATATTCAGACCATAAGCAGGGTACATGAATTAAAGGTGAGAACATGCTTGGACACTGATGGTTTGGTGGTTGTTGTAAATTTGTATACTTTTTGCCTGTGGGGCTAAAAAAGACTAATGAAAGAAATTTGCTCAGTTGCAGTATTTCCTGTTTTTCAAACTGACCTTTTTCCTCAAAGCTTTTAATGTATTTCTATTTATTGTTTCAGGTGCGACCTCATCGGAATGTTGTGATTTTTGCCTAAAAATAACTGGACTTTCTTCAAAGACTTAAAAGACTGAATTTTTGGAACACTCATGTCTGAAAGGGGTTATCGTTTAGTCTTTGAATTATTCCTGATATGTAGAGTTTGATGCAGTAGTGCAGTTCTCCGTGTCTGTTGTTTTTGTTCTGTCTGGACCACAGGTCGGTGGATCTCTGACGGGCTGTTTGCTTCAGACGTCATCACTCAGGATTGTGTGTCATTGTTCTGTTTAGGTTGGCTCATCTTTGTTTTACAAACCAGTTCTGTCTTTGTGTTCGAGCTGTGTAATCTGTGGATGGCGTTTAACTCCTCCTG
This sequence comes from Scophthalmus maximus, assembly GCF_022379125.1. NCBI lineage: Eukaryota > Metazoa > Chordata > Actinopteri > Pleuronectiformes > Scophthalmidae > Scophthalmus > Scophthalmus maximus. The sequence goes on from NC_061520.1 coordinate 3,709,562, forward strand.
TTCCGTGATGCTGTTTGCTGAGGTTGACGTTTTTCCGGTTTTAAGTTTGGGAAATTAAGGTGAACGATAGTTCTCAAATTCTGGATTTGCTGCAATGGATTTCTTTCTGGTTTTCTGACTGTGATGGAAGTTTCTTCTCTGTCTCCATTGTGATTCTTTGTTTATGCAAGTGCAAACTGCAGCTTCAGTGAAACCCTTGTACCTCACTTTGGATACTCTGCTTGTCTCTCCGATCACCTTATGTTGTTTCCTTTCTTGATTTTCATCCTCTCGCTAAGCTGTTGATGCTTCACCCAGACGTAATAAAGGCTGACGCTCCGAAGAGGGGAGTGGATGTCCAGATGGAAACTTGATGGAGCATCGAATGAAGTGCCAATCATATGTCAGTCTTGGTGTGATTTGTCCAGGTTGTGGTTGAGCCCCGCAGTCAATGATGTTGATGACAATGTTGATGTTGCTTCAGGTAGCTGCCTGACATAGACAAGAATTTTATGCTAACCTTTTTCAGTTAAATTTCATGAGCTGTAGAGTGGCTGAAACTTTGAGTTGGTTATCCATCCATAAACTTGACATAATGTCTGGTGGTCCAGGATCACAGTGTGAGTCCAAAAGCCTGAGGATGTTTTCTGAGGAACCAGAGATGGTTATAAAACAGGATTGCTCAGTTGTGGTGTTTAATCAGTGTTAGCTGACCTGTTGCTATTCACCTCTCCTCTGTTTGCTTTCTCTTCTGATCAGCTGCTGTCTTTGGTGCTTTGCTGGCAATGAGTTGCTGATGTTGCTCTGGTTGACGTGATTTAATTCTTGCTCTGGTTTAAATAATGCTAATGTGGCTCTGGTTGATATAATGCTAATGTGACTCTGGTTGACACGATGTTGATGTTGCTCTGGTTTACATGTACATGGCATTGCTTCTGTTAAAATGTTGGATGATGTTGCTCCTCTTGCTCCTGTTGACAAGTTAATGCTGTTGCTCTTGTTGACACAATGCTAATGTTTGTTGACAATGTATTGCAGATTTTGTGGTTGACTTGGCTCATGTAGTGTTGTGCTACAAACCAGTTGCTGAGATGCTACCAGGCTGATTTGGTTCCTACTTGAGGATTCAAGAAGCAACTGGATCCCTTCTGCTCAACTGTGTTGTTGTTGGTGACTGCTTGGTTGCCAGTTAGTTTGTTGTTGGATGTTGCTTGATGGTTGCCATGTGGTTGCTGGCTGGTTGTTGAGATCGGTGAAATCTCTGTAGCTCTGCAGCACATCCTGTCTTCAGCTAGTGTCGGTGTATTTACTTTGCTTGTTTTGAGGAAGGTTGGAGTCTAGCAGTTTGTTTGGCGTACACTGTCAACTTCAGTCCTGATGGGTTGCAGAAGTCTGATCCTGAGATGTGGTTTTCCTTCTGCTAGTTTTGAAAATCTCTCTCGGTTGTTGACAGTTTGGAGTTTTGCAGTTTTCCTGTTGAGGTGAAGCACAACATTTTAGTAGTAGAATCAAATCATACATCACACAATGGTTGGTTAATATTCAACACTTTGTTGAGCGTTAATGAGAGCCAGTTATTCACATCGATTTAGCACCTGCCAACTGCTGGGAAAAAACACGTCAGCCACTGGATAATAATGTCGAACTTACTGTCGGTCTGATCTGTAAAAGGTTAAATACAATGATCCTCATTGTAGTCTTGAACAGGAATGTTTGTTTTCTGACTTTTTCACCAGGTTTCAGTGTCCTACAGAAATCAACAGTCTGGTATACAGTGAAACTATTCACACAGCTTAGTTGCATTGGTGAGTTACAAGTTGCATGAGATTCTTGAAGGTTTACTGTTGCACGAAAAATTTCAGACTGAGGCCAGAAATTCGAGCAATATCTTGGCACTGCATGGCAGAAACAGTAGTGGTTAATTAAAAGCTAGATTGCACACAACTTCACTGTTTAAATCCAACATGCTAAAGCATACTTTAGACTTTATTTACGACTTTGTTGTTTAGGCCTGCCATTAGACTTAGTAGGAGTATTTTTTATAGAAACACAAAACGTAAACCCACAAGGTATGTCAAAGTTCTGCAGGAACCCAAAAATACTTGTTGGATAAAGTAGCAACTGTGTGGGGTTGAGTTGGTGAAACCAATCAGAATTCACTGGGAGGAGTCGTAAAATGTGACATCGCCCTAGTGCATGCTTGCTTCAGAAAAAAGGAAATTGCTATAGTTATCTAGCTGGCAATACGATTTGCAGTCCCAAAAATGAATGATATCAGGAATTGACTCAGGTCTTGGTCTGTTTTTAGCACTATGAAACAATACTCTACAGCATCAGCTCTGCCACTCTTGTGGGCTGAAGTGTTTTCCTCCCCTGGAAACTCTTCTTTTAAGTCTTTGTCATCCATACCCTCTCTGTGATTTCAGCTTTCTCTATACATGTTTTGATTCATTTATTCTTTATAATTTATTTATTTTTCAACACTTGACAAATTAATTAACATAAGCTGTGTTAATGCTTAATTTGACTTCTGTTGGGGTCAAAAAAAAAATCATTGCAGCATGCCCTATTAATTTTCAAAGAGGAAGAACAAGTTAAGCTTATGAAATGCTGCCGATGGCTGGGATGTTTACGGTTGTTTTGCCAGCATTCTGCATATTTTGCAAAATTTTTTACCCCAAAATGCTTTCCAAAGAACCACTGGTTTCCAAATGTCAGGATCCAAAAATTGTTACACAATCATTGACAAAATAAAATCTGGTTATTCTAAAGAATCTGAAATGAATGCAGTGTTTGCTAAGCTCTTATTAGCTCCCGATCTGATTCACATGAGAGTTTCTGGAGAAAACATCTGGAAACCACTGGTATCCTTCTATCTGCTCTTCTTCTGACGGTAATGTTGCTTTCTCCCCAGGTTATAGGGCTGTTGTTTAGCAGTCAGTATGGCGGTAGTCATCAGGCTGCAGGGTCTGCCCATAGTGGCTGGCACCATGGACATCAGACACTTCTTCTCTGGCCTCACCATCCCTGACGGGGGAGTGCACATCGTGGGGGGTGAGCATGGCGAGGCCTTCATTGTCTTTGCCACTGACGAGGATGCGCGGCTGGGGATGATGCGTACAGGCGGGTCCATTAAGACCTCCAAAGTGTCACTGTTGCTGAGCAGTAAGACAGAAATGCAGAACATGATTGAACTCAGTCGCCGCAGGTTTGAGGCTGGAGCAGGTGCTGTCGAAACAGCTGCACCTACAGCAGGAAATGCCAATCGGCAAGCAACACCTATAAGCACAGTGCAGCCAGGGGCAGGGGGAAGAAGTGGTAGTCATGGACACCAGGGTTTCAGTAACACCTCAGCCTCAGTAACAGCAGCAAGTTCAACTCAGGAGCAATCGAGCCACAAAGTAGCAGCCAGCTTGGCTAGTGTAGTGCCCTGCTTCCCCAACAGCTACAGCTCCACACCCACAATCACCACAGCCCTGGCATCACTCAATGCAGGACCCCCACCCATCCCTCCACTTCCCAGCATGCCTTCTATGCCGCCCATGCCCACACTACCCAACATTCCAGTGCCCCCTCCAGTGTCCTCCCTCCCCCCTGTCCCTACTCTCTCCCCCCTGTCCCAAGGACCTCCTGTGCCTCCTATGTCCCACCTTGCCCACATGACTTCCCTGCCTCCCTTCAACCCCTCCCTTCCTCCCCCAGCAGGACTTGGCCCCGGCCTCCCTCTTGGAAACCCCAACCCAATGCTGTTTAATCCTCTCTCTCCTCTGGCCTCTCTTGGCCTTCAGGCTCATATGAAGGCTGCCGCTGCCGCAGCCACTGGAGCATTAGCAGCCAATCCCGATGAGCTGTTTGTCCTGCTGCAGAATCTCCCGTTCACCTGCTCAGAGGTGGAGGTCAGGGAATTTTTCCGTGGGTTGGCTGTGGATGGGGTTCGCCTCGTGAGAGATGGGCATGGTCGGCCAACTGGCAGGGCTATGGTCAAGTTCTACTCACCACAGGACAGCTATGAAGCTGTGAAGCGAGGTGGTGGTATGATGGGCCAAAGGTTCATTGAGATCACCCCATCTTCGGAAAGGCAGTGGGCCAGCCTCAATGACGGTGTGATAGGCCATGCTCCTCACAATAGCAGCAAATTGGATAACAATGACTTGCAGGACCAGCTGCACCGTCGTGGTAATGCTGCATCTGGAGGCAGAGATCAGCGAGGAAGGTCACGATCTCCCCACCGGCAGGAATTCTGTGTCTACCTAAAGGGCCTTCCATATGAGGCCGACAAGAAGCAGATAAAGGAGTTCTTTAAGAACTTGTCCATCTTGGAGGACAGCGTCTACATCGCCTATGGACCCAATGGGCGAGCCACAGGGGAGGGCTTTCTTGAGTTCAGAACAGAACAGGACCACAAGACTGCTCTGGGTGCTCACATGCAGTACATGGGCACCCGCTTCATCCAGGTCCAGCCAATCAGTCGTAAGGGAATGATTGAAAAAATTGATTCGATACGCAAACGTGAAGCAACACAGGGTGATGGCAAGAGCCAGGATGGCTTGAAAGCTCCCAGGAACTGCGCCCACATCACCAACATTCCTTATAACATCTCCAAGAAGGATGTGCGTGCCTTCCTAGAGAATGTGGGCCTTTATGAGGACACCCTGAAGGTTCTGACAGATAACCATGGCAATGGTTTAGGACAGGCTATCTTCCAGCTGCGGACTGAAGAAGACGCCCGTAAAGCTGAAAGACTGCACCGTCAAAAACTCAATGGTCGCGATGCCTTTGTCCACCTGGTGACCTTTGATCAGATGAAAGAAATTGAGAGGAATCCTCCTCCTCAGAACAAGAGGGGCCAGCGCAACCAGAACCAGCAGAACCAAAATCAGAGTCAGCACCAGCAAACCCAGCCCAGTCCCCAGCAGCCCCAGATCAATCCATTTGCTGGAATTAGTGGGGAGGAGTTTAACTTTCTCAGAAACACTATGGGGAACCTCAACAGTGCCCCCTTTGTGACTCCATTCTCAGCCCCAGGGAATGGACTGGTAGGCCCTCCTCCTATGCCTCCTCTGGCAGCAGGGCTGGGAGACGTGAATCTGGGCGTGGCTCCTCCACTAGTTGCCGGTCTTCCTGGATCTGCAATCCTGGAGCCACCAGGCTTTCGATCTGGAGCTGGGGGAGGAGCTCCATTCAGTCAGGATGGGTTAAGAGGCTTAGTGCCCTTTGATAGTGCCAACAGAAAAGCAGGTGGAGGAGGGCAGAACCGAGGGGGAGGGGCAAACAGCAGCCAAGGACGTCCAGGTGGCGGGGCTACTGGTGGACAGCAGGTGTTCGCTGTAGCAACTGACGGCCTCCGTAACCAGCCACCCCCCGGCGGATCCAACAATCCCAATAGTCAACGTGGTGCTGGTGGCCCGACAATTGTAAAACTTCAGAACATGCCATTCACTGTAACCGTGGACGAGATCATGGACTTCTTCTATGGCTATCAGGTGTTGCAGGGTTCAGTCTGCCTGCAGTTCAATGAGAAAGGCCTGCCAACTGGCGAGGCCATGGTGGCCTTCCAGAACCACGAGGAGGCTGCTGCCGCTGTCATGGACCTCAATGACCGACCTATTGGCGCTCGTAAGGTCAAGATAAGCCTGGGTTAAAGTCCCACTCAAAACAGACTAACTGTAGATAAAACATGTAACCTGGATCACCAATCTGGGTGAAAGCAAACCATACCTGTTTCTGGACTTAAAACTCATCTTTCAACTGTTACTCAATTTAGATCTTAACCTGTCTGCTGACTGTCAGTTATTACTTAAGTGCACCCTCCCCATCCTCATGTGATGATAATGGAAGGTAAGCCCCGTCCCCTGCAGTCTGTTCAGTAGGAAGCCCCCCTCTCTTGCTTCTTTTCTGCAGCTCCTCCACTGACTCTCATGGCACAATCATGATGATGATAGCAGGTTTTTTGGTCTTAACCTTCTTTCTAGCGTTTGGTCAAATTGTGTCCAGAGTTGACAAACTGAACGCACTCACCTGTTGTGTTGCTATGGTATCATGTTGATTACAATGAGCCATTCTTGCTTTTCCGCTTTAATATGCTGTGTGCTGCTGTGGTTTAAAATTGACATGCTTTGTTGCTATGGTAGAATATTAACATGCTCTGTTGCCATGGTAAAAAAAAAATTATAATGCAAAGCCACAGTACAACACCGTGATAAAATGTCAATGCTCTGTTGCTATGGTAAAATCTTTACATGCTCTGTTGCCATGGTAAAACCTGTCGCTTTGGTAAAACATGCTGTAGATGAAACCACACAAAGAAATGTCGGTGCACTGTTGCTGTGGTAAAGTCTTTGCATTCTCTTCTGCTGTGATAACATTTTGGTGTAAAGCTATGTTGCGGTGATCAAATGATTGTGCTGTTGCTCTGGTGAAATGTTGACAAGCCCTGTTGCTATGGTAGAAATTATACTTTCAGCAATCTCTGTTTCCATTGTAAAAGCCTGACACCCTGTTGCTGTAGTAACATGAAGCTACATTTCCGTTGTGCAGTGCTCCGTGAATGTGGGAATGACAGATTGCTTACTCACGTTTTATTTTGTAAATAATAACCGGGGGCTGCCGAATCCTTTTCCTTTGTCACATTTTTCTGATGTTGCTTGTGTTTCAATAATGCCACCACCCTTTCCACAGCACATGCGCAGTAGGTGTTTGGACTGTAGAGTGTTGAGATGAGGTCTAGCATTTTTAGTTTGGTAGCTTTTTGTTGTATGTGTGTTTGATAATGTTTTGGATGTTTCCACTTTAAAGCTCATTTTTTTGTTTCTACTGTCAGTGTGAACAAATGTGTATGATCATATAACCATACATGATGTGGAATCGTCTTTGCTTTGGTTAATAAAAGGACATTCCTGATGCACTAATGCCCACTTGCGATCAGCTCTACATGATTGTCTGCTCTTTACTGTCTGATAATGGAAACGTATCTAATTCATGGGTTTATTTTTGAGTCACTCTGGGTCACTTTTTCAGCTTGAATTGAAAACTGGGATGGTTTTATTTGGAATGGAGATAACCTTCAGTGCAGAATGAGATACTTCAGTAATCATCACTTCAGTAAAATTAGTAATCATTACTTTTTCATTGGAGATTCAGCGAAACATTTGATCAAAACTATCAAAATTAAACTGCCATCTCCGCTTGCAGCTCAGCCCAACTTTTATTTATTTATGGCTGAAACCGAGGCTGATATTTCAGCCTCTGTGTAGGATCATGAATCTGATGTGTTGTGTATACTAACAGTTTACACCTGCACTGTCACCTTCATAAGTAACCATCTCCCCATTGACGCTAACTGCTAGGTTAGTCTAAAGGTTAACAGTAGCAAGGAGCCAAATTGCTGACAGGTCAACATGGAGACAAATCCAGCACCCTTTTTATTTGATTATTTGGCATGACTTTGTGTTTTGTATAATGTACAGTATATATAACCAGAAACTTATAGGCTTTCAACACTAATGGTCTAAATCTTATTAGTCACCACATCTTCTCTCATCTTATGTGATGTGAAAATAAAGAGTGAGTTTCATTTCTGTGTAGTGCACATGTGCAGGCTTGTATTAATATGTAGTACTGAACTTTACGTTGCAGAAAGCATCAGTTTAAGTAGTTTTGTCTGAAGAGGAAACTTCTGCTGCTTTCAGGAAATGGTTGACTCCGAAGTGTGTGCATGAGGCCCTAATAAAGTGAAATGAAACAATGTCTGGGGAAATGAATGTTGGTTAAGATGATTGTGGATCTTGTGTGTGGAGGAAAAGAAAAATTGAAATGCAAGAAAAATCCTGATGAGAGGTGAAGTTATTGCTGAATGACTGACACCAAGCTGATATTCATTCTCCCGCTGAGGTTCCCCACATCCTACTGACCAATAGGCAGACAGAAAGCAGGACTCACAGGTGAGTGACAGACATGAAGATGGTCCCATCAGAATATGAGAAAAATGACTGCGTATTAATATTCAGTTGCATCAACAATCTTAGATTCACCTTTAAGGGGACTAAATCTAAATTTACAATGATGATGAGTCAGTATATGATACCCTGTAGATAGTCACTGAAGATGACCAGTACATTTTAAGCGTAATTGCTGGACAGATTTCCTGAAGATGATAGATACTGAACTGCAGGTGATGGTGTTTAGTTGATAAACAATTGCTGAAGATAGAAAATGTATCCTATAGTGAGCAGATTGTAAATGGTAGTGTAAAGTGTTCGCTGAATGGTAAATAGCCATAGTGTTTATGTAACAGGTGTTGGTCACTAGATGATGCATTGTGGCCTTGATGAGGTAGATGGTTGTGTAAATGTAAAGTAAAGGTCTGTTAGTGGTTGCATTCAACCAAATCAATATTTGGTAGCCAGAAAGTGTAGAGGCTACATGGTGGTCTGTAGTGGCCACTAGATAATTGATGGTGGCATGTGAATGGTTGCGTTGTCAGAAGGTAGACAGCGGCCTGCAGATGTTCCTTTTTAAATGGCCGCTTATAAATGGGGGCTAGTGGCCTGTAAACATAGCGTTGATTCAGTACATGGTAGCCTGTAGAAGATAGAGATTTACCTGTAAGTAAAAGCTTGTGGACGGCACATGGTAGTCTGTAAATCGTAGTTTATAAATGGCAGATAATGACATATGTTGGTAGTTATTTACAATCAGCTATTGTTTAGAAGGTAACTGTTAGCAATGATTAGCCAGGTGGTTGCCTGTATAACAGGTGGTGGAATGTAAATAGTAGCATTAATGCTCTAGGTGGTGGCAAATACATTTTATATAGATGTTAGCTTGTATTTAACAGTCTGTATATTATACATAGATGTTAGCTTGTAGTTAGATGGTTCATAGATGTTAGCATGTAGTAAGATGGTACATAGATGTTAGCTTGTATTTAGCAGACTGAAGATGGTTAACATATATTAACCATCTTCAGTCTGCTAAATACAAGCTAACATCTATGTACCATCTTACTACATGCTATGTTAGTAGTAACATGTTAGCTTGTAGTTAGATGGTTCATAGATGTTAGCTTGTAGTTAGCAGACTGTTGATGGTTCATAGATGTTAGCTTGTAGTTAGCAGACTGTTGATGGTTCATAGATGTTAGCTTGTAGTTAGCAGACTGTTGATGGTTCATAGATGTTGGCTTGTAGTTAGCAGACTGTTGATGGTTCATAGATGTTAGCTTGTAGTTAGCAGACTGTTGATGGTTCATAGATGTTAGCTTGTAGTTAGCAGACTGTTGATGGTTCATAGATGTTAGCTTGTAGTTAGCAGACTGTTGATGGTTCATAGATGTTGGCTTGTAGTTAGCAGACTGTTGATGGTTCATAGATTTTAGCTTGTAGTTAGCAGACTGTTGATGGTTCATAGATGTTAGCTTGTAGTTAGCAGACTGTTGATGGTTCATAGATGTTGGCTTGTAGTTAGCAGACTGTTGATGGTTCATAGATGTTAGCTTGTAGTTAGCAGACTATTGATGGTTCATAGATGTTAGCTTGTAGTTAGCAGACTGTTGATGGTTCATAGATGTTAGCTTGTAGTTAGCAGACTGTTGATGGTTCATAGATGTTAGCTTGTAGTTAGCAGACTGTTGATGGTTCATAGATGTTGGCTTGTAGTTAGCAGACTGTTGATGGTTCATAGATGTTAGCTTGTAGTTAGCAGACTGTTGATGGTTCATAGATGTTAGCTTGTAGTTAGCAGACTGAAGATGGTTCATAGATGTTAGCTTGTAGTTAGCAGACTGAAGATGATACATTTTGGTCGTTGGATGAGGACATCAAGGCCCAATTTTCATTTTCATTTTTTTTCCGATGAGGGGAATGCAGTTTTGCAAGTGTAGTGGATATTCAGCCTTGAGTGTTTTAAAACAAATTGTTACCATCGCTTCAGTGCAGGTCCTGACCTGTGCAGTAGCTCAGTCCATAACGGTAAATTGTGCCTCTCCAACTGTTGTGGTTTTGATGAATTATAATATTTGATAAACAATACCACATCACTTGAATTACCTTTTGTCCACATGGTGACTATTAGACCTGATTCCATGACCATGGATTGTCCACACAGTCTGGGTTGCTAGCTGTACTGGAACAATGAACAGGATTAGTTTGTTCTCCACATTGTAGGCTATTGATTAAAACATGATGATTTCATAGCATGTTCTTTGCGCTTTGCATTTTTCAAAGCAAAACATTTCTGAATGTTTAGCTGGAGATTCTTTTTTAGGACAAATTGAGATTGAACTGAGGGACCAAAGTATGACTGGTTACTACTCTCTACTGTAGATCTTGTGGTATCTGATGGACCTGTGGATGACTCTCAACTTTTATGATGCACTTGTATCGTAGTTACACTTTAATTTAAGTAAACTTTTCCTTCTTGAGAATAAAGTTATTAAGTAAATGTAGAATAAGATAATTAAATGTATTGAATACCTTCCGGTTTCTCCTTATAGTTCCCCTTCAGTAAAGTTGTTAAAACATCTTATTCCACTCTAATTGACAGGATCATATACAATATTGTATTGGCCCATAAGCTTGTTGTAGCTCTTCCTTGAAGCCATGTAATGTTATTCAGACCTAAGACACATTTGACACATTCCCCCCCAAAAGTCAGTTTCACAGATTTTGTAGCTTTAGAAAGCTTGGTATCTGCACTATAATTTGAAATAAAGTTTTGCAGTTATAAATAATGTTCATGCAAGCAACATGAATTGTTAAGATGGAGGAGGAAGATTCAGCAGAATTTAAGTGCATGTGAGTTGGTTTTTTTCAGAGAGGTGGATCTTCAGAGGATGATGATGATCGTGCGTGTCTGTGTGTGTGTTACAGGGTTCAACATTTTGCTCCTTTTTATTTATCATAATTTAAATTTCCTCTGTTTTAGCTGATGGTCCGGAGCTTTTTTCTGGACTCTTCTGTGGTTTCTGCATCCTGCAAAGGACGAATAAAATTAAACTGCGTTCTTCTCTTTAAGCAATTTTGCTCTAGCTGTGTTCAGCCCTTTTTTTGTGTTTCTCATCTGCTTGAACTGTTCTCAATTATACCTCTGACTCTTCTGTTTTCTCTCTGATGATCACAGTGTAGTTTATCAGCGATTCTGCTGCAGCAACAGTAGTTCCAACTTGACTGTTCACAGGTTCATACTGGAGAGAACAGTGTGTGTTTTAGAAGATTAACATGAAAGACCAAGAAAGACAATGGATTTCGCTGTCATCAACTGAAGAAAAAAAAATCAGTCTGATCATTGCTTCCTTTTTCTCTTTCTTTTCTGGTTGTTGTGCTCTCCTCTTTTTGGCCGAAGCAGCTAGCTTTGCTTTGTCGGCAGGATGCTTAATTCAGTGGCTTATAATAAACTGCAGCCTTTCTGATGTTTAAGTGCTCGAGACTTCATTTGGCTGCCTTTTTGCCAATGTCACTGCGCCCACCACACCCCCTAATGTGATGCAGTGTGATGTAATCTAAAGTGCAGACCAGAATTGTGACACATGCATTCATATTTTAAAAATGACTATCAAATGAAAAGTGCCAAGATGATCAACAGCGTTATGTACTAAACTAGCATGTACCCTCATTCAAGTAGCCAAGCACCTGCTACAAGTTGATTTATTTCAGCCCATCCTGCTGGAATGGTTTGCTGTTTCATTTAGTTTTTGGTCGATTTGTTGTGATTGTGATTTTATTTTGAAGGAGCCTGGCCGGAAGTTACACGTTGTTACCGCTAGCTTTACCGCCAATGGGCTAGAAACGTCAGCCAGTGGCTTTTGAGACAAGAGGGCGTGACTGTCAGTCGGATGGTCCAATCGGAGCGTAAGCCTCTGAAACGGCCGCTCCCTTTTTTTTCGCTAAAGCTGCTGAAAAAGAGACAAACGGTCCGTTTTCTGCCGCAGTTCCAGGGTTAATCTTTGTACTTAGTTTAATAAAGAGGTCAGGTAGGTTTGCGCTCCGGTAGGTGTGTTTTATCTCGGACTGAAAAGCTGTCGTTTCCGGTCCCGGACTGTGAGTAGTCGTCCTCCGCCTTGGTGTTTGTTCCCGCGGTGTGAAGGAGATAAAACACATCGGCTCTGATAAGGTGATTTACAAAGTTTATATTGACTCAATGCTCTTTGTCTGTCTGTCTGTCTGTGTGTGTATGTGTGTGTGTGTTGGTTCACTGCGGTGGTTTAACTGTTTTTTGTTTTTTTTACACTCAGTTAATCTCATGCTGGCGTTGCGTTCAGGTGCTGCTCACTTCACACCCACAGACCGTAGTATCAGAAAGTCGTGAGGCGTTCAATGTCACATCTCAAGCGCTGCTGAGACACGTTGTTGTGATTTTCTAAAAGTTGGGTGTGCCCCGGCTCAACTTGTTTGATGACTGTTCTCACCAAATTGATTTTAAACTTCCAGATGCTTTGCTCGAGGGCACGCCAGCGGGTTGATGGGAATCGAACCACCGACATCATGAGCTGCTACAGCCTCCGTCAAATCTGTAGGAAGAAGTTGTTTGAAATCCACTAGTAACTATTATCTATTGCTAGTAAATAAATCTAGTGGAGTTAAAAGTAATAAAATACATTTACCCCTTAATGTTACTTTATAATACACTGTTGTTAGGCAGATTAACTTCAGTTTATTGTGACCATGTTATCTTTATGCTTCAATTCCCATAATGCAATAATAACAATCAAGTAGTTCTTTCTATTGTTGATGTTTGACAGTATGAATATCCTAAAGGTGAAATTCATCTTTGTCCAGTTTAGTTTAATTATCTCATCTCAGTGTTTTCATTCACAGATTTTGGTGAAATTGAACTCCTTTTTTAATTTGGACATGAAGAACAGTGACTCCATCTTGTCTCCACATGAGAGTTCATTCACGCTGACGTCACACAGTTGGAGCTCGGTCCTGTTTTACAGCTGCTGATGCCGGACGGTTCAGAGTGTCTGTCCGTTTATTCAGCCTCCTTTGCATGTGGAAAAGATAAATCCATGTTTTCGTACAGTTTTATCTCGACATAATGTAAATTCAGTGTAGAAGAACATGACGTAAATATGAGATCACAGAGGCAGAGACGGTCGGCAGAACTCCTGCGACTGGATATCTGATGTTTTCTGCTTCAGTTGTTCCTGACAAATGACATTTTCTGTCGCTGGACGAATCGATTGGTCGACTTCTTGTTGTTCTGATCCTCTGGTCCACCTGTTTGTCTCTAACGCCACCTGACCGGTTCCAGATGTGGCAGTTAAACGCTGGTTTGTGTCGGTTTTGCTTTTGTTCCGATACGACGACGCAGTTTCTTAACGTTCCTGAATCACTTCTCTGCTATTTGGATGTTTCTAAAAGTACTTGGATGTTGATTCTGGTTTCCTGTTTGTCGACGTACACACCGCATCATTTCCTGTTGGTATAATACAGGAAGTACTGTTTTTTTCTCTCGTTATTAACGAAAAATAACGGGAACATTTTTTTCAGTTCATAACTTATCTCCGCAACCAACAGTCCAGTTAGTTACCGGCTGTTCAATCTGCCGTGACCCTGACGTTTCTCTCTGTCGCCCCTCAGATGGCGGACTGTGTGACGAAGGTGGAGCTCTGCGTCTCCTGCTCCAATTTGCTGGATAAAGATGTCGGCTCGAAGTCGGATCCCCTGTGCGTGCTGCAGGTGTGCACGGGAGGAGACAGCTGGACTGAGGTAAACCACAGTCACACAACATACAACATAAGTACAGCTCTTGATTTTACGTGACGTGAATTTAGATTTAAAATACAACGTTTCTGTCCCAGGTTGGTCGAACGGAGCGGCTGAAGAACTCCTCCAGTCCGTCCTTCAGTCAGCGTCTCAAAGTGGATTATCACTTTGAGACGGTTCAGAATCTGAGGCTGGGCGTCTACGACATCGACAACTCCAGCGCTGACCTGGGCGACGACGACTACCTGGGAGGCGTGGAGCTCACGCTGGGACAGGTACAGGCCAGACCAGACCGAAATCCATCGTTAATAATGCAACGATGATGTTTCTTTGAGGTCCACACTGCCCTCTGCTGGACAAACTGTACGACACAACACTGTTATATTTAAAGCTCTACATTTACATAGCGATTTTATCTGAAGCCGTTTTGCTTCTGTCACTTCGGTACTGATGCAGGAGTCTGTTGTCATGGAGACGACTGTTTTGTGTTTCAGATAGTTTCCAGTAAATCTGTGACCAGACCTCTGCAGCTGAAGAAAGGCAAACCGGCGGGGAAAGGAACCATCACTGTGTGTACATGTGTGTGTGTGTGTGTGTGTGTGTGTTTGTGTGTGAGTGATTACAAAGAGCCTCAATGGAAATGAATAACCTAACTTTTATTATTATTAACATAAATCTGTGATGATAAAAACAATACTTGTGTGTGTAGGTCACAGCGGAGGAGATAAAAGACAACAGAGCCATTCAGTTGGAGCTGGAGGCTAAAAACCTGGACAAGAAGGTAACTTTGAATTTTGCTTTTCTTCTTCTTACTTAATTTTCTTCTTCACCACAATCTCTTCAGGACTGTGTTACACAAGCTCGTCATGAATCCATCATTAATCATTGTATGACGTCGTATTAATATAATAACAACTCTCAAATAAGAAGTGTGTTGCCTCATCTCGCCGATACACCTCTCCCTGGAAATGAGTTTTTTTGTTTGCAAATGAAGAGTTATTATCATGGTGTGTTTCATCATCACCATGTTTAGCTCAACATTACACTGCCAGGAAATACTCTGTACTGTTGACAGTTTGTAATTTCTCCGATCAATATTTAGTCATTATCCACGTCAGAATCATGACATCACAACAGGGGTTTTTCATTGCCGAGTGCAGGACATTTATTTAATTTTTTCATCCTCCTGTCAGTTGTCTGCTGTAGCTGGAGGAGTCTGGTTTCTTTAAACTGCTCTTAGAAACCATGCTTCTTCTTCTTCTCCCTCTCGTGTTCATGATTCAGGACATGTTCGGGAAGTCTGATCCGTTCCTGGAGATTTTTAAAAAAGGTGATGATGGGAAGTGGCAACTAGTCCATAGAACAGAGGTACACACACACACGTACACTCACACATTGGATGATGTAATCGTAATAGAGATGATGGTGAAAATGATTGGTGTGTGTGTCTTTGTAGGTGGTGAAGAACAATCTGAATCCCTGCTGGAAGAAGTTCTGCGTTCCTCTGCAGACGTTCTGCTGCAGCGACCTCGACAGACCGCTGAAGGTTTCCACCAATCACAATCCTCCAATTCAAAACAACCAAAATCAGAATCCACCTCCTCCGGTCTCAACAACCAATCAAATCCCCTCCTCCTCCTCCCCCCGCAGGTGGATTGCTCCGATCATGACGCTGATGGATCTCATGATCTGATCGGTTCTTTCACCACTAAAGTCTCGGAGCTGCAGAAAGCTGCACACGGTTCACCGGTGAGCTCGCTGATTCAAAAAAGAAAGAGAAAATATTTTGTCTGAAGTCTCGGCATGATTTGGTCGGAGTCGATCAAAAACTGTGTGATTTGTTCTCCAGGTGGAATTTGACTGCGTCAACCCAGAGAAACAGAAGAAGAAGAAGAGCTACAAGAACTCCGGAGTCGTGTCTGTGAAGAACTGCAAGGTAAGAGACTACATTACCCAGAGTCCACTGCTCCGAAGCTCAAGATTTTTTATCATGGTGTGTTTTCATTTACACACCGTTTGTGTTTGCCTGTGTGCAGCTGATAACTCAGCACACGTTCCTTGACTACGTGATGGGCGGCTGCCAGATCAACTTCACCGTACGTCATCAACACACACACACACACACACACTTAAATCCATGAATCACATCATGAGCACAAGTCAAATATTTAAAGAGATTGCAATAATTTGTTTTCTCTAGTTAAAGAGTAATGAAATGGGGATTCTTGTTTAGAGACTTTTCAGCTTTTAATCATAATTAATTAATTCATTGATGCGCTAAAAAGACAATTTATAAACTGGCTAATTAGATTATCATGTGAACGGATTATTTTATTAATGAACAATGGTTGCCGTGGATAAATTAATCAATGTTTCATGTAGGTGGGGATCGACTTCACCGGCTCCAACGGGGATCCTCGCTCGCCCAACTCCCTCCACTACATGAGTCCAGACGGACTGAACCAGTACCTGTCTGCTCTGTGGTCCGTGGGTCAGGTGGTCCAGGACTACGACACGTTAGTAACATACGCACACACACACGAACTACACACACACAGGCCCACGTCCTACATACTGTGACTTAAACTTTAGTTGCTACACACCACATATCCTGTAACCCAGACCCTTATTTTAAACCCTACGCCCACAATTGAAACCAAAACCCTACACGACTACATCATAAAACTTAAATTTCACATATCTTGATTTTCACGCCCTACATCTTAAACTTTACACCCTAGTTCTCCTGCATGAACCGTGAACCCTGCGCTCTAAAGCTTCACGATGAGTTGAAAAGGCGCTTTTATTTTTGTGACTGTGTTTTTTGTGTGTTTCCTGTTTCAGTGATAAACTTTTCCCGGCGTTCGGTTTTGGAGCCAAACTTCCTCCGGACTACCAGGTCAGTTTTATTTCACCTGAGTCCACTCTGGACGTTTAAAATGATTTTGTGATTTGGTTGAACTGAAGGAACCAATCAGATTAGAGCGTGTAGAGTTGTCAGATTTTATGAATTGCTGTGTTTTTTTTCTTTTCTTACAGGCTGCAAACCACGAGTTTGCCCTCAACTTCAACCCAACTAATCCCTACTGCCAAGGTAACATATTACTGGATGTTTTGTGTGTGTGTGTGTTAATTAGAATTGGCTGGACTTCCATGTGTAGTCAGCTGTTTGACCAGCAGATGGCGCTCATGGAGAACTCTACTAAACATGTTCATGTGTTGCTGCTGTGTGCGTCTCAGGTATTGAAGGGATCATTGAAGCCTACAGGATGGTGATGCCTCAGCTCAGACTGTCTGGACCCACAAACTTCTCTCCCCTCATCAACCACGTCGCCTCCATCGCCACCGGCGGCGCCCAGGCCAACAGCGCCTCCGTGAGGACACACACACACACACACACACAAAGAAATGACCTGTAAACACACACACACACACTCCGACTTCGGTCTTAACTCTGTGTCTCTCCGCAGCAATACTTTGTCCTCCTCATCCTCACCGACGGCGAGATCACCGACTTCGACCAGACCCGGGACGCCATCGTCCGGGCGTCGCGCCTTCCGCTGTCGATCATCATCGTGGGGGTGGGGCCGGCCGACTTCAAGGCCATGGAGCTTCTGGACGGAGATGACGGCGTGCTGAGGTCGACGGTCGGCGAGGCGGTCGCCAGGGACATTGTCCAGTTTGTCCCGTACAGACAGTTCAAAGATGTAAGGCTGTGTGTGTGTGTGTGGTTTTTTTCCACACTAAGTGTAGAGTCACCATTACACCTTCATGTTTGTGTTTCCAAGACATCTGAAGAACTTTAGACAGATGACAGATTTAATCCCTCTCCCCCCCCCCCCTCTCTCCCTTTCTCCAGGCTCCCAGGGCGGCTCTGGCTCAGTCCGTCCTTGCCGAAGTTCCCAACCAGCTCGTCTCTTATTTTAAAATGAGAGGCTTTGAACCACCTACACCAAAAGCTGCCCCCAAACCTGAGACCCCTGCCAACAAAAGCTAAACCACGCCCCCCACCCTAAACCACGCCCCCCGTAGCCTGTAGATCACCCATAAAGCTGAACGCCCCACTCAGATTTCATTCCAGGCTCAGACCATGACGACCCCCCCCCCCGTCGACCACTCCACATGGATCAACCTAATGTTTTAGCTGGAATCTCGGCCAATCACAGTGCAGCGTCGAGCTGTCAGCCAATCAGGATTCTAGAGTTGCCAGTTTTTTTCTTTCTTTCTTTGTTTGATAATCATGTTGTTCTTTCTGATGATGATAATGTAGTTTATAGATTATTATAGATTAATTCCCTCTGCTGCTGCCACGCTAACTATGCAAATCACGTTTTTACTAACGTGTTTGAAAATCACAGAGCCACACACATACACACAACTGTCGGACATTTTAGTTGTTGTTGCCATAGTAACAGTAGAAAGAGATGAACCTGTGTCAAATCTGTATTGAATTTGGCTTTACTCAATTCTATACAACCAGTTTCATTGCAGTGACACTTACTGGATACGACAGGAACTGCAGTCATAAAACGCTGTTTTCATGTTTGCGGCTATGAATAGCTTTATTAATCAGGTATATTAATACTTTGCACTTTGCTGATGAAATGGAATACTTTTTATGAACATTGTAATCACTTTATCTTAGCTTCACCATTATAGCCTTATTATAAACTTACTGTAGACTACAGTGATGCCTGCATGTCGCTGCTCGGCTTCTTCTGTCTGACCATATCTGCTCTGCACGGTCACTACTCTTGACCCCCCCCCCCCCCCCCCCCCCCCCCCCCCCCGGGCTGCTATCGACCAACCACCCCGTGTTTCCGACCCGTGTTCGGAGAGACGGTTCCGACTGGAACATTCACCAACATGTGACCCTCCGAGCTGCAGGGACCTACTTTAGAATTACTTTTGAATCAAACTTGAGATTTGACTTGGATGTTTGCAAAGGAAGAATTAACAGGAAACGTGTCAGTTAAAGAAGTAAATGTGTGAGAGGGAGAGTTTTCACTTATTTTAGTCAACACGGACAATCTTATATTTTATCAGGGAACATTTTATTGAAGTCAGATCTCATCTCACGACCCCTCGGATCTGTACCATGATCCCTTGTGGGGGTTTGAGGAAACACCTGCCACGATGTTTATGTCAAAACTCTTCATTACTCGGATTAAACATTAATTCTGACCATGGAAACAAAAATTTGACAGTAAAAGAAAAGAAAAAAAATCAGTGGATCAATCTGCTGCTGAAGACAGTGGGGTGACGCACATGAAGGGATATGAAAAATGTCCATTTGTATGTTTGTATTTTGCTCTTCTGTTTTGATGCCAAAGAGCAACGATTCCATCGGTGGAAGTTTGTCCCTGTCTGGCTGCCATGACGACCTTGATTATTTTTGTCAAAAACTTGTTTTATATCCGTGTTTTTGTTTAAAGGAGTTTCAAAAGTATCCAAATTCATTTAAACATGTCAGAAAATGAATGTTATCATATAAAGTTGATTGAAATCTGATCAGTGTTCAGCCAAACGTGCTGTAACGTCTCTGTAACCATGGCAGCAGGGTCACATGATGCTGTGATGTCATCAAAGAAAGGGGAGAGATCTTCACTCACACCCTCAGAGGGGGATGATAATATTATCTGCCAATTGTATTTGATGAAGAACTACACTTCCCACAATGCTTTGCTCCACAGTGCCGCTCACACTGATCATATTTACGTTCCGGTAGTTCTTCAACTCTTCCCTGGTCGATCCACCGCATCACGTGACCACTGGCTGCGTTGCTCACAACTACTTCCTAATAACCAACAGTATGACCAGTGACGACATGTCTGTGGAAGATGATAATAAAACAACTAATGGGAGAGGAACCTGTTTCTTTATTATGTCGCAGTGGAAATATCTGCAGCTGTTTTAAGAATATTTCTGCATTATTCTTTATAATTTTTTTCTTGTTGTCCACTGTTCTGTCTTTCTTGACCTCGACAGATTCACCGTGTTTCCAGAACTCCGTTGTTGGTGAGTTTTTGGGGAATTTGACCTGCAACAGGTTCACTCTGCAACAGTTTGATTAATTTAAAAATTTGTTGTAAATAACTTATAGAGGGATGTATTTCAGTAGTATTGAGATGCTTCAGTTTATATCCAGCTCATATTTTCATCACCAATACATCTGACAATGATTCTTCCACAGTAACAAATTATTATTGTTGATCATTATTCAGATTTCAGTGTGGATCCTTTTCCCCTGAAACAAACAATGAAAAACCTTGTAAAAATTTTGACTTCACTTTCATAGAAAGCAGAATTAGCAAATAATCACATATTCAAAGCGGGTGGCTGCGATTTTAGATTTGTTTAAAATATCAATTATCAATTCGAGTTCACAGCAATTGATTGAAATTTGATTGTTTTTTTTCATCTCATTGGCTTACTGTAAAATATTGTTTATATATATTTTTTTACATTTCAAGTTAAATAACTTTAAATGTGATTTGTTATTATTTTCCAACCACTGTAGAAATGACAAACATTTGTCTTTCGGAGTTCGTTTGACTTGATGTGGAGTTTAATGAATTAACTACCAGGCTTCCCAGCATGCATTGTTATGACGGACAAGTAACTTCCGGTTTATGTCATTGTTCTGCAGTTACCTACCTTTCCACTAGAGGGCAGTTGAGAGTTCGTCCTCGAGGAATTGTGAGTAAATGGAGCTAAACAAAAAAAATAAATAAATAGATGATGTACTACACTGACTTCTAGACAAAAATAAAAAAATTTTTTAATTTAGGCAAATATAATATCCATTGTTATTATAATATCATAATTAAATTGCGCAATAAAATACTAACATCCATTGAATTCAGGCCGTACCCCCAACAAACTTAACTTGCAGTTTTATAAAACTCTGGGAGCACTTTGTCTTTATCGTACTTACAATAGAAAGCACAATATTTCCTGCTGAAATATCACGTTGTGGAATTTATAAGTCATACAACAACACGTAAAAGAATATAAGTGGTTTCTGAAATCTTGTGATGTGTGAATTTGAAGTTGTAAATGTGTTGTGTTCTCTGGCCCTTGTTTTCATAACATAAAATGTAATTTTTTTTGCTTCCAACTTGGTTAATATTAAAAATCAGACTTCAATAAAAAAATATACATTATTAAAGTAATTTTGATTAAATGCTTTGACTTTGCTGCTTTGTTATTTTCAGCGTAGAGCTCATGTTTCCGATTCAGCTCTTTCACATGTGGAAGTGAAGCGGCTGAGTTCTGTAAGTGTGTGTTTTCTGAGGAGGAAACTAGTTGAGCAACTCCATTTGCTTTCTCAAACATTAGAAAGGCTCTGCCCTAACACACGCACGCACGCACGCTCGTACCTCCCATCACACTGTTGGACAGCAAACACACACACAGCAGTTAGTTTCCAACTGCTGACGAGAGGAGATGAGGCGAATTTAGAGGCACGGAATGCACAAGGCCGGACGAGCAGACAGCTGAGCGGGTCCGAGGGTCGTCATGTCCATCAGCGTGAATCTGAGGAGGATCTCCAACCTGCCGGGACGCTCCGACAGAAAAGTGGAACTCTGTTTCCGAGGTCGGTGACACACTCTGTCCTCTGTACACTTCTGGGACCTCTCACTGTCCCGTCCGTATACTTTTGTCTACTTTGGGTCTGCTGAGCTCCTGCTGGTTCGGGTCCCCCTCGTGTTCTCACGAAGGGAAAGTCACAATGCCACAGTTCACAGTTGTTTTGACGGTAGGGATCTTTCCAGCTTCGTGCCAACGTTGGCAGCAATGTGAGAAGTATTCAGATCCTTCACTCAAGCTAAAAGTAATCGAGCTGCAACGATTATTAGATGAAGTGTTTCAGTCAAATGACAGAAAATGAATTGGCAACTATTTCGATCATTGGATAATTGGAGTTTTTAAGATAAAGATATCAAAACGTTGCTGTTTTCGGCTCTTCAGATAAAAAGAATTAGATGGTTTCCTTTATCCTTTATGAATATCTGTGGGTTTTAGGACTGAAGGTCGACTGTTGAAAATGATATCAGACCCAACTCTAATTCCCTAAACATAAGCCTTTATCGGTCAATCAAAAACGAAACACGCAGATAAATGATTGCAGCACTGAAGAGTGTAAAAAAACCTCCACTGCAAGTTTAAGTCCTACGTAAAAAAAAATGAACTTAAGGAAAACTACAGACGTGTTAACATCCAGAAAGTCCATAAGGTATCAAAAGTAAAAGCTCCCTTTCTGAGTGTTGTATCATGAAATACATCAGTGGATTAGGATTAATATTATTGATGCACATTATTCACATGTAAGTAGCGTATCAATGATGCTGATTTGATCTACGTTACATCCTGTTAAGTAGTTTAAAAGATTGTTCACACAGGATAAAGAAGGAGGAACCATGGCTGTAGATCGGTTTCACCAGTTGAGTTGACGGCCATCACAGCCTGAAGCATCAGTCGCGTTGTCACGGTAACGCGTCTGTCGCTCTGTCTGTCCTCCAGGTTTCATCCAGAAGACCAGAGTCCTGCAGAGTGAGAACGTGGCCATCTTCAACGAGGTCAGTAAACCCCCGTCCGTCCGCTGTGATCATCACCTTCAACATCTTCAGTGCTATAACTGATGAAACATCTACGCTGACCTTCTGCAGGAGCTGCTGCTAGTTGCACACGAGCCAATAGTTTGGAGAACAGACTGTTTGTAAAAAGGGACGTAGTCACGCTATTCTCTGGAATCACCAGCAGAGGGCGACTCCGCCGGTTGGAGAGCATGACTCTGCTTCTCACTTGATTTGTAACGTCCGCAAACATTTTCCCTGAGGAGCTTGTGGTTCAATCTCTAGTTTCACGTCTTCTTCAATGCAGCACGATGTTCACTTTGTGAATGATGGAGTCAAATAGACGAGAAAGCACAGGATGCATTGGAGCGTGGATACGGCGTGATTGACAGCTCACAGCGGCAGTTCGTCACGGTGTGTTGCCTCTTGGTTTGGAGCCTGGAAAGATGGATCCTAACTTGTGAGAAACCCAGAACAGGGCCGGACAGCGACGACGTGTGTTCGGCTGTTGTTCGTCACATGTCCACTAGGTGTCGCTGGGATAAAACTGGGGCTTTGTTGAAGTGAATGTGGAAAACCCCAACTTCTCTTCACGATATAAACGTCAGAATATGTTCATACACATGTTGAGGAGACCAGTGAGCTTCTACTGAAGCAGGCGTGAGGACGACGAGCCGCTGAGATTTCAGATCACATGACCCTCATCAAGCTTGTGTGTGCGTGTGAAAGACAGCAGGAAGCTTATTTGTTTGCTTCAGATTTAAGGTATTTTAATGAGGCTGATAAAAAACTGTACCCCTCCTACAGAACACACACACACACACACCATGTGCAAAACCACTCCTTCAACACACACGCACCTATAGTCGATGTAATTCAACCTGCTTCACTCTGAGTCTATTAACCACCCTGCCACTAGACGAGCGGCAGTTTCTGTTGGTTGATCCACACTGAAATATCTCAACAACCATTGGACGTGTTCAGATCAAATTTGACACAAACATTCATGCTTCTCAGAGGACACGTCCCGCGTCTGTAGTCCCCTGAGGGAGGTGGGAGTTTTTGACCTCAACAGATATGGGATGGACTGCCTTGACATTTGGTACAGGCTTTTCATGGTCCCCAGAAGATATCAAGTTGCTAACGCTTGTTTAGCGCTACACGGTACATGGTAACCATTACAACAGCTGAACGTCATTGTGAAAACCTGTTCAGGTTATGCTGACATAGCTGCACAGTTGCAACCATTGGAGTCGCCCTCTGCTGGTGATTCCAGAGAATGCAGGCTTCAGGCACTTCCGCATTGACTTCATGTTCTAGACTTGGTGACCACGTCCATTTTCATATACAGTCTATGATCAGCTCGGTGATCAGGAGAGAATTTGCGTTTCTTCTGAAAAACCTTGATTGAATCGTTGATTTTTACAATTGCGGAACACCTTTTTCGACCCG
The DNA here is from genome assembly GCF_022379125.1 of Scophthalmus maximus. Classification (NCBI taxonomy): domain Eukaryota; kingdom Metazoa; phylum Chordata; class Actinopteri; order Pleuronectiformes; family Scophthalmidae; genus Scophthalmus; species Scophthalmus maximus. The sequence goes on from NC_061520.1 coordinate 3,733,278, forward strand.
AAGCCTCCGCACATTTCTTCACATCGCCACCTGTCTGTTGACGTGAACACTGCAGACAGGTGGGATGAGGTAAACACAGAGACACACGTGACGTGAACACAGCCGTGTGTTCGGAGTTTCCGTGCAGCTACTGAGTCAGGCTGTGTTTGCTCTACAGGTGTGACCCCATGTGTGTGTGCGTGTGTGTGTGTGTGTGTGTGTGTGTACGTGTGCGTGTGTGTGTGTGTGCGTGTGTGTGCGTGTGTGTGTGCGTGCGTGCGTGTGTGTGTGTGTGTGCGTGTGTGTGTGCGTGTGTGTGTACGTGTGCGTGTGCGTGTGTGCGTGTGTGCGTGTGCGCGTGTGTGCGTGTGTGTGTGTGCGTGTGCGTGTACCTAACCCTGGCACACTGTGATTAATGGTTGTTGGGGAAAATACCCACGGTGAAGACAGAAGCAGTGGAGGTTCGAGCACGTCACATAATCTCAAATACATATTGATCATCTTGCTTGAGCATGAGTTCACTGTTGACAACTCTTGAAATTGTAAGGTCCAGTTATTCAGCTATTTCCGGGTCTTACGACCTTATTCCGCGACTTTCTTCAGAGAATCCCTGGGGCTCCTTGACATGGCCCTACGAACTAACCACAGTCTTAAGAGTTCGCACTCCCCACAAACGATATAACACATTAACATCCCTGCTAGTTGACCTCTAAGACACACAGAGTGACACGTGAGCGTTTTACTGAAGATTTCATTATTCATTGACCTTTGAACTCCTGACACTTGGTAAATTGTGTAATTGGAGTTTTTAAATTGTGGCATGAATTAAGCAAATTTACACTGAAAATAACTTCTCTCTCTCTCTCTCTCTTTCTGTGTGTGTGTGTGTGTGTGTGTGTGTGTGTGTGTGTGTGTGTTTGCACACAGAATTTCCGTTGGCCTCATTATGGTAAAATGATCAAAGATGAAGTTTTGTCCATCAGTGTTTACAACTGCAGTAAAGTCTTCTCCAACAGGTAACACGCACACACACACACGCACACACACATGCAAACACGCAAACATTTTTAGTTTAACTGTTATGACAAGATGTTTTAATGTGTATGTATTTGTGTGTGTGTGTGTGTGTGTGTGTGTGTGTGTGTGTGTAGACTGCTCGGTAAGCTCGTCGTCAGTCTCCAGCATGTCATTACCTCGGGGAGGCTGTTGCTACGGGAACCGCTCACCGATGCCAATTACAGCCTGACTGATGTAAGGACACGTACACACAAATCAACCATCAGGTCGTGCGGCCGGTTTGTCCCCGACCTCTGACACCACGCAAAATACATGATGGAGTATTTTCTATAGGAGTTCAACCTAGGACACTCGTGATATGAAACTAATGACTAAAAGAATTACAAGTTTTCCCCTCTGGGGAACGTGTTAAGATTATAAAATGGTGAATGTCATTGTTTTAAAGACACTGGTGACTTTGGTTATGAAATGGGAAAAGAACGGTGGTCTCCTGCGTTAATGTAAAATGCAAGATGGATGCATGTTACACAAGTTCACTACATGTCATTGAACAATTAAAAGATTAATGGAGTCATTTTTTAAGGGAGGAAAGTCCAACACACACACACACACACACTCTGTGGTACAGAAAAAGAGATTTCTCTCTCTCTCTTCCTGTAGATCTATATAGAGCTGGATATTCACTATCATCCAGTCGAGGGATCTGCAGGAAAGTGGGACGGACTCGACTTCCTGAAGGCCGAAGACAAAGATGAGTAAGATGGTGACCACATTTCACCGGATGTTGTTCTCCGTACGTTAGCTGCTTTTTAACGTGAAAAAAGTGTCAAAATCGGAATCAAAATAGTCGATCTTAGTCTACTTCAGTCATGAGACATGGGGAAGGGCGAAGTTCAATCGAGTAGTTTAAAAAAATCTATACAGGCAGCGGGAGAATGTGAGTTTTAGTGTGTTGTATGTAATAAAAAAGAGGCAGCTCTGACCAGACAAAACAAATAATTCATGTAATTCCATTTCACACCTTGTTTTCTTCATCCTTTCTTCACCCTCAGATCAGCTCTGGTCATCAGGAATGATGGATTTGATGACCCAGAGAGGTGAGACGCGGCACGACTCACACGCCCACTTTTTATCAGCTTGACCGATGCTCACGATCTCATGATCTGTGAAAAGAGCTGAGTCCCTCTTCTAACACTCTCGCTCCCTCTCTCTCTCTCTGCCCTGTCAGTCAGAACACTTTAATTCGCCCGGATCAGCTGGAGCGGGAGGTTCGCCGTCTGGGGCGAAGCCTGCTCGGGACTGGCGATGAAGACGACGACTGCGACGATGATTATGATGAAGACCTGATGGACCTGGAGGCGTCCAACATTACCGTCACTCCTCTGCTGAGGTCCGGTCCCCTGGCTGACTGTTCACCTGTGTTTTTATCAACTCGCACTGAAAGTGATCCGCCTGTCAACAACCAGTGTGTCCGTGTGTGTGTGTGTGTCCGTGTGTGTGTGTGTGTGTCTGTGTAGTCGGTGCAGGCCGCTGTCCAGAAGCGTTGTTGCCGCGACACCCAGAGTGCAGAGCTTCCAGGTGAGCTCATCCATCCATCAGGCCCATGTTGGAATCACAGGCGCAGTTCGGCGGCCCAGACGACTAAGTGGCTGCAATTGATATTTTCATAATAATATGTATGTATCAGATGATGTGTATTGTGAGGTAACACCCCCCCCCCCCCCCCGACTGCTCTACCTCCTCATCACCAAACGGAAACTAGACTGAACATTTAGCAGCAAGAGAGCCAGATGTTTCCCTCAGGAGTGAATATGAGACCATATTTTTTCAAGCCTTCTGAAACATTAAGAAAGATAAATGGCTTGTGTAAATAACCAGCTGTTTGCTAACAAGTTCATACAAGGCCATAAAAAACTAAGAAGTTGATTATGTGTCAACACAACTCGTTGCCGTCGCTCCCTCGAGACCAAGAAGTCAAGTTTTGAACCTTTGGAAAATCACAACATGGTGAATGTGCTTTAATTTCCTTTGGCTGATATGGACCCTCGGCCTCCACCAGACACCAGGAGAGACACATTCATAAGCCTGTGTGTGTGTGTGTGTGTGCGTGTGCGTGCGTGTGTGTGCGTGCGTGTGTGTGTGTGTGTGTGTGTGTGCGTGTGTGTGTGTGTGTGTGTGTGCGTGTGTGCGTGCGTGTGTGTGCGTGCGTGTGTGTGTGTGTGCAGGTGAATGTAAACATCCTGGAGGCTCAGAAGCTGGTCGGCGTGAACATCAGTCCTGCAGTTTTCATCAGGGTTGGAGATCAGAAAAGACACACAGCGACGCAGAAATCCACCAACTGCCCCTTCTACAATGAGGTACAGTAGAATACAATAAAATACAATAAAATACAGTATAGTAACTTATTTGCTTACAGTATGTTCACCTCCTCTCCTCTTTCAGAACTTCCAGTTTGAGTTTCAGGAGGCTCCACAGATCCTCTTTGACAAAGTCATAGAGATTAAGGTCAGTTTACACTATCCTGCTTTTATTTTCCGTTTCTACTGCTGTTACCATGGTGACTGACCTGGGCGTTGGCCAAGCTGAACATCTGTGATGTCACCTCCTCTCAGGTGTTCCACAGGCGGACTCTGGCCTTCCTGATGACCCACATTGGGACATTTAAGATTGACATCTCCACCGTTTACAACCAGCCAGGTACAAGTACTGCCCACGTCCCAGAACTCTGAGTAAAATAATGCAGTACTCGCCGACCTCCGACCTCTCTGTGCCTCCAGACCACCGCTTCTACCAGAAGTGGGCTCCTCTCACTGACCCGGCAGACACCAGGTCAGGGATCAAGGGTTACGTCAAGGCCAGCCTCAGTGTGCTGATGAAGGGAGACGCCATGAGCATGGCGAGTCTGCTACCGACCTCCACGTCTGGAGCCAGCGAGGACATAGAAAAGTCAGTAATAATGCGCCATACATATCATAATGTACAGTTATATCAAGCATCATCTTCATTTTGATCACATCAAATTTCTCATAAACAAAATCTACAAAAAAACTAAATAAAAGAGGAATCCTAAAACGTGATGACAAATGTCATAAATCGTCATTATCAAATTAATACAGTTATGACCCTGACAAAAATGAGATCTGGACCACTATTGACCCCCATACCCCCAGCTCTGTGTATATTAAAGTGATTTAAGTTCATTGTCTCGCATGTTTTGGCCTAATGGGGACTTGTAAATGTAAATAAAAGAGGTTCAAGGATTGAGCCTTGGGGAACTCCAAATATGACGTTGGTTGAATACTGGGTTCTGATGGCGTTATTCTTGCAGGAACCTGCTGCTTCCTCGTGGTATGGCCTCCGAGCGTCCGTGGGCTCGTTTCCGTGTCCGTATCTACAGGGCCGAGGGTTTGCCCACCATGGACTCGGGTCTAATGGCCAAGATGTCAAAGGTCACTGACCGGACAGTCTTCATTGACCCTTACGTACAAGTGACCTTTGCAGGACAACAGGTACTTGGTATATTAAACCTGACAGATATAAGGCAAGATTCATATTAAAGTTTACAGAAATTAGACAACATTCATCATAAACTATAACCAAAATTCTAAATTAATTTGGGCTGAAAACAGTATGTTTTGCTCTCAACCTCAGTTAGAGACCAAGAACTCTTTCAGGAACTCAGGAACTTAACTTTCGACCAGAGGCACAAGGTCTAACTTCAGTTCCTGTTCAATACCTCGAGTTGCCAAAATGGCCCCTGCTCCAGGAAGTTTAAAGTTGTTTGCTTAGACTATAACTTTAGGATGAAACGTGAACATTTCTTGATGTTTAATACTTTAGAAGGCAAAGTTATGTTCTGATATCTGCTGCTCCTTGTCTTTTCATGTGTATTTGTATGTATCCAGGGGGAGACAACGGTCGCCAGTGTCACCAGCTGTCCAGTTTGGAACGAGGAGATCAACTTCATTGAACAGTTTCCTCCTCTGGCTCAACGAATCAGAGTCCAAATCCTTGATGATGCCAAGATGGGAGACATCGCCCTGGCAACACACTTTCTGGATCTGCAGCAGATTTCTGACCCCACCAGGAATGGTAGGACCAGTTTACCCCTGCTCAGAAATACAATATACATCTTTTTTTGTTCACTGTGAACCTTTATTTCTGATTTCCCTGGTTTTATATTTCATATTTGATAATTTCGTAAGATCAAACAGATTTATTTCCTCATCTGTTCCTGTTTGATTTGGAGTTGAGGGGAAAAATCATACAAAAAAGTATGAACCATACAAAAAATTGTATGGTTCTGGCTGCATTTTTTTGTGTGTAAATGCTGGTAAACTACTTTAATTGAATGGAATGTGTCTCTGCAGGCTTCAACCCTACCTGTGGTCCCTGTTGGGTCAACCTGTATGGTTCTCCGCAGAACTCCACCCTCGGAGACGTCCACCAGGTAAACCAAACTCCACGTTTTAAAGCAATAGTTCAAGATTTTGGGAAATGCAATAGCCTAATGCGTATTAGTCTGGGACCTCTAAGAACATTTTTGATTTCCAAGAGGCGTTACATTCCTTTTTTTCTTTCTTTCTTTTTATACTTTTAGACGGAACCAGTTTTTCCACCTGTGAGGGAAATATTTATATTTAGTGTGACACATTTTTTACAGTGTTTACCTTTATGTATCCAGGTTTGCTGACAATGTTTGTTGGAAGGATTAGCTCTCTGATATAAATTGTCTTCTGCTCTAAAAAAGGTCAATATTTGTTATCTGCAAAGAAACTCAGATGGACCGTACAAGACTGTGTTCTGTCTTCAGAAAACCAGTATGTCATAGGTGTGCAAGGCTGGACAATAAATGCCTTTTCTCCTGCAGTACATCTTGTCTTCTCACTCTGTCACCTGACACCTATATTCATATGCATATATACTGGCATTTATAACTTTTCTAGGAACAGTTACATAAGCTACCAGCTATGGCCTTACCGTTCTTTTTCATATGACTGTTAGCAAGAAAGCAATTGAAAGTATTTTCCAAAATGAAAACCCGTTGCTGTGCAGGATCAAATCAGACTCATCTTTCCCTCCAGGCTTTGAACCAGGGTCTTGGTGAAGGAATCTTTTATCGTGGTCGAATCCTCCTAGCCCTCTCCGTGGAGGTTTACACATCGCCATCCGGTGTCACAGCAGATATAGGCACAGCCGCTCTGGGAAAGGTACCATCTTCCTCCTTTTTTTCCATTCAGTTGGGCTCTATATGAACACTCATAACATCACAGACTCAGGATGTTATTATTTATGCACTCACATATCTGATAAAATCTTGTTTGACCTTAAGAAGACTCACCCGACGTCTTGTGGTCTCTTACATCACTGGCTCCCATTTGTGTGTCCTAAAGGTGAAGGGAACACTGGGGAAGCTGGGACTGAGGAGGAAGAGGAGCAGCAAGAAGAAGCAAAATGAAGGTTAGTCTGCTCAGGGCAATTAGGATAAATGAGTTTCTACCAAGGGTGGAGGGTTTAGTTTCTCTATCATCATTTCAAAATGTTGGTGGAGAATTATTATACGGATGTAAATATAGGATGACTCTGACTATATGACAAAACCGCTTCTCAAGTATTTATTTTTTAGAAATACTTTGATGACGAGACACACAGTCACTCTGGTCCTGGTGGGAGAGTTTCCCATTCTGTTAATCCAAGAAGAAAAATGTCTGATATTTTAGCTACTGCAGATTGAAATAATCCTTTGAGCAGAAACACCAATTGCTTGTTGTTGCCGTAGCATCCATAGCTGCCAGTGGACTGGTCAGTGAGTCTGGGGACGCAGGAGTTGAGGTGCCAGAGGTTGTTGCCGTGGAGACTGAGGAAATCCACCCACTCCCTGAGGTCAGTGCCCTCGCCACAAACTCCAGTTTGTGTTTATGAACATTTACTATCAAAGATTCCAGACGTCTTTCTCAACATCTATTTTGCGTACCTGCCTGAGAGTGTGACATCATGCAGATCTCAGATTTTTCTTCTTTTGTTTCGTCCTCAGGGTTTCCTGGGGGAGCGGGAGGACTTCCTGCTGTTCGCGTCTCTGTTTGAATTCACTATGATAGACCCGTCTGTAGGGACCAAACCATTGACCTTTGAACTCTCTATAGGTATGAAGTGAATACCCATACAGCTGCCAGTTATGGGTAGGCTTGGTTTTAGGAGATGTAGACAAGTTTTAAGTCATTGAAAGTTTGTGTTTGCCTGAAGTCAGATTCAGGACACTCCAGAGACACGTGGCTTCTCGGGGTCATGGATGTATAATAGGAAATGGATATCGAGCTCAAATATGGTGTCCACCGGGAAATGTATTCCCAGCATCAAACCTCTGAGCTTTACCAGCTATTCTGTTTCTCCCAGGGAATTATGGGAAAGTGGTATCGGTGAGGCGATCCAAGAAGAGCCAGAGCAGGGAGGAGCTGAGGAGGAGCAGAGAGGAGCTGAGGAGTAGCAGGGAGAATCTGAATGAGGACGAGCAGGGTCTGCTGGAGTCAGAGGAGGAGCTGGACAGAGAGGAGGTGCTGAGTCTCGAACCTGAGAACAGATCAGTGTCCGTTGCCATGAAACCCCAGCCCACAGAGTACGACAGGTAAATAACCCCCAGCCACATCCTCTGGTGTCTCCCAGAATATCCTATCTGTCTATCCAGTCTCTGCCTGTTTGCTATCTGCAAGGGAAATGGTTAGATCCTGTCTGAGTTCTCCAACCCTACCTCCTCTGCAGATGGCATGTCAGTAACGTTTAGAAGTTCCTCAAAGTATTCCCTTCAACAATATCTCCAGTGCCTCTTGTTCCTGAAATGTCAGACAGTTTGCCAGAACCTCTTTCAGGCAAATGCAAGTCCTTCTCCATGGCCTTCCTGAACTTCTCCCATATCTGAGCTTTTGCTTTTGTGGAAGCAAGTATATTCAATGTTCCAGACCAATTATGGAAGGCAACCTTCTGAGTAAGGGAGTTGAAGACATAATGGACCTAGGGGTCGGCCAAAGGAGGTTGGGTGTGTGTGTATGTCTGTGCACACTCCCAATGGTTAAGCCAATGCCTCGCGTGGTTTACCATGATATGGTAGTGATGGCTTGGTGGGGTAAGTACTGCACCAACACTACCCACTTCCTCTCTTTCTGTCTGCCTCTCAGATCATACCAGTGTCTTCCCCTCCAGCCCCCCTCTTTGAAACAGAAGCCCTGTCTGTTTGTGTGGAGTCAGTTTGAAGATCACAGCTTTCGTCTCCATCAGGCAAACTGGCTCAGCAAGATGGCCGACAGACTGGTAAGAGACAAATGATCTGTTTTAAACACACAAAGAAGAATGAAACGGTGTGTATTTGGCAATCCCAACAAACTGTGCTCACGTCTCGTCTTCTCTGCTCTCCCCGTGTAGGAGATTGGTCTTGATGAGGTTGAACGACTCCTGAGGAGGCCGAGGAGTAATGCGAAGGAGCGTTTGGTGGAGGTGTTGCTGGAGATGGTTGCCTCCTGCAAGTCGGTTCCCTCTTGAAAATTTGAATACAATTGCTTCAGTTAGATTTGATCAGTGATCTCACAGAATTCCTCCTTTGTATCCCCATGTCTTTATGTTTGTCTCTCTGCAGACAGTTTAATATTTTTGCAGAAAGGAGGTCTCAGTCCCGTCCCAACAACCTGGACCGATGTAGGAAGGAGTTTATCAAGAAGAATTTGGTGAGTCTGTTTTCAGCTGTCTCTCTCTCTCTTTGCTGCAGATTTTTGTACAGCCCCTCTGGAAATTATCGGAAAAATGTCTGGAATTTGGCACATCTCTGAAATCAGCTTTTCTAACTTCCAATCTATCACATTTTTAACTTAATGTCTGACTGTCGCTAGGTCCTGCTGGCCAGACAGGCAGTCAGGGCCAAGCGGAGGATCACTAGGCGGACGGCCAAACAGCGGTTGATGGATGCCAGGAAACTCCTGAAGAAACTCCGCCTTCTGGCTAAAGAGGTCAGACAGAGGTCAACATAGGTCACCATACAGACATCAAAGTTGCAGTATGTATTATGTCTGAGGTCTGAACTCCACCCCAACCCCCACTCCACACTCTCTCCAGCCCCAGAATACCATCCCTGATGCGTTTCTATGGTTACTGAGTGGAAGCAAGCGATTGGCTTATGTCAGGATCCCCGCCCACTCCATATTTTTCTCGTTGGTGGAGGAGCAGAAGGGGCGGGACTGTGGCCAAGTCACCACCTTGTATATGAAGGTATCTGAACTCATCAAGGACGCTCACTGTTCCATCTCAAAATCATTTTAGCACAATTCTGTTCCTGAAATCAACCAATGACACCCAGAGTTCTATCTGGATATTCTGTCCCTGAATCATTGATGCGAGCTGTTCACCAGACTTTTACTGTTCTGTCTCTAAACTGGTGCTTGCCACTCTGTCTCTAAAATCATCTATGACACTATTGCTGTTTGCCTGATGTTTCTCTTGCTCTTGCTAGTCTCCGGGAAGTTCAGCCAGCGAGATCTTTGCGAAGCTTGAGGTCTACCTGTGGCTCGGTCTGGCCAAGTACAGCAAAGTGGCCACCAACAGCTTGCCGGAAGAGTTCCTGCCAGTCTACGAGGAGGAGGAGGAGGAGCTGAGGAGGCTTGTCCCCGCTGGGAAGAGGACGCTTCCTGTGAGTCTGTCCTGCCAGGGTGAGTCAGCTGACCTCCTAATTTTTCCTCTCAACGGAGCAAACTCTTTGTAATGGTCAGGTGAAGGTACATCTTCTTCTGTGCAGACAGCAGGTTCTTCCAGCTACGATGTCACCTCTACCAGGGCCGTGGCCTGATGGCAGCTGACGACAACGGCCTGTCAGATCCCTTTGCCAAGGTCCTTTTCTCTACCCAGTGCCAGGTCACCAGGGTAGGTACAGTTGTCCCATTGGTGAAACGGTTCAGTTGTTGCTTGGCTATAGGGAAATCATGACCAGTAACCTGAGCATGACATGTGGAGATTTCCTCTTCAATGCACACATTTTATACTTATTCTCTGTGTTTGGGTTTTCGTGTGTGTGTGTTTGTTTTCAGATGTTGTCTGACACGCTCTCTCCAGCCTGGTGTGAGTGTTTGTTGTTCGACCAAGTCTTGCTGGAGGGAACGAGGGAGGAACTCGAACGAGACCCACCCCTCATCATCATTAACATCTTTGACTACGACTCGATGGTAACACTGACTTTCTTTTCCTTTTTCTTCTTCTTCTTATTATACATTCATTGAGGGAATGATGTCTCAGCCTCTGTGTGATTTTATGTGTTTTTAACAGGGCAGTCCGAAGCCACTGGGTCGGGCGTTTGCCGAGCCGGAGTTTAAACCTGTTGAGCAGTTCTACAAGAAGCCCAGCCTCCGCTTCTTTGACATCAACCTTGGTAGGGCCCCTGCCGGCGAGCTGTTGGCTGCCTTCGAACTCATCGAGCTGGACTACTCTGGGCTTGGAGAGGTGACACCTGTTAATCAGTCAACTATTAGACAAATTTTTTTGAAACAGAAATCTACGGCCACCCAAATTAGCTCAAAGTTGTTATAAGCTGCAACAGTCCATTAAAAAGATTCCAGATAGTGACCCAGAACATCTTCTTGCCCCTGCAGCCCTGCCTCCCCAGCAGCGTGGACCCTCAGGAATTGACCTACGTGGAGGAGCAGAAATATTACGCCATCCCAGAAGGAGTCCGACCTGTTCTGAAGACCTTCAGGATCGAGGTCTCACACAAACACCTGTGTTGCAGTTTGTGTTTAAGTGTTTATGGGACACAAGGCTTATAGGATGCTGCCCCCGTGTGTGTGTTCAGGTGCTGTTCTGGGGTCTGAGGGAGTTGAAGCGGGTGCAGCTCTTTGAGGTGGAGCGCCCCCTGGTGAGGGTGGAGTGTGCAGGACGACAGCTGGAGTCTGAAGAGATCGAGAGCTACAAGGTTCACCCCAACTTCAAAGAGCTGGTCCGCTACATTGACGTGGTCAGTTTCTATCATTTCCCTCTGACTAGTGGCTACCATGGTCACCACATCTGGTTTGAAGAAATACAGTCTTCTTGAACTTAATTAAAGACCAAGAAAAAAAACAAAAAACTGTCTGCATGTCTGGTCCAATCAGGAGCTGCCGGAGCAGGCCTACCTCCACCCTCCTCTGACACTGTTTGTGGTGGAACATCGAGCCTTCGGTCGACTCGCTCTGGTCGGGTCCCACGTGGTTCAGAGTCTCATGTACTACGCCCCGCCTGAGCTCGGGGGCAGGGAGGAGGAGGAAGAGGAGGAGCCTAAACAAAAAGGTAAGAGCTACCAAAGAAGTGTCGGAGGTAGTCATTTGTTCTGAATACATTTTTGTACAGACACATTTAGTTAACGTTGTGTAAAACTGTGACCAGACAGTTGTTGTCTGATCGTGTGATTGGGCTGAATTCCTCTAAGATTTAATTATGAATTTATTACATTTTCTTATATCATCCAAAGGTTTTTCCAGATTGATTTCACTTGGACTTGATCCATATCCCATCCGCTAACATGAAGGGGGCGGGGTTTATGAATAACAACACTCTAGTCGACCTGTCATGTCATACATCTTTATATACAGTAATTGATGACACACTGACTTGTTTTCATGGACATAGTTTCTTCTTCTTCTGCCAGCTTCTGTAGTGCGGAAGAATACAGCGAAGGTCAACTCTCTGACGTCGGTCAAGAAGATGGGACTCAGCACCCTGTCAATCAAACAGTCAAAGATTCCCATGAACACCATCAAGCTGGTATGTTAATCTGCTCATTGTCATATTAAAAACACACAAAAAAAACTGTACAGAGAAAATTTAAACCAGAGTGTTGTTGTCAGTATCCTCTGAAGAAGCTGATGAAGAAAAAGGAGGAGCTGGAGGAGGAGATGCCGGAGAAGGAGGAGTTGGACTGGTGGTCGAAGTACTACGCTTCACTGGATGAGATGGAGAGAAAGGTGAGACTCCGTTTGGTCCATCGCCTTTTTAATCCGCCTTCCTGCAATACTGAAATACCAACGTAGGCCGTTGAATAAAAGATTAAAGCGCAAATTCAGTAGCAAATAAGAAATAAGAATGAATAATACTAAAATCGACAAATATATAAAATGTTGTCTATGAATAAATAATAACAAATATGCAAATTGTTGAGTTTTGTGTTTGTCAGTTTGATATATTTTAATGGCCAATCTAGGGACCCAAGTTCCAGAAAATCATCACACAATTATGAAAATATGAGTTTTCAGAAAAAGACAGATCACTGCGTCAGAATCAAAGAAAGTTACAAGTTGAATTAGATTTTGTTTTTTTTACACAGAACATGTGTAAAAATAACTTATTTCAGCTTTACAGAAGAGAGCCATTGCTGTTATCATTCTTTTGTTCACCCAGCATGTCTCTTGATTGTCTGCAGGCTGCTAAAGAGGAGGAGGAGTCGGAGGAACAAGCAGATACAGGTACAGTTCATCTGTTTAGTTTCAGCCGTAATAATGTGTATTCTGCTTAATTTCCCTTTTTCACATGTTGTAGCCTTGTGATAAAACCATTTAAATTAAAACAATGGCAAGAAAAAAAGGATTTTTATTTTTACTTCATGTTAATAAAGGCTCATGTTTTCGTTCAGATGGAGCGAATCTGACCATGGCGAACATCGAAGAGGAGGAAGAGGATGAAACTGTGGTGATTGAGATCGAACCTCCAAAACGCAAGGCGATCGCCACATTGAAGGTGGGTGACATCGCCGTGACTGACAGTTTTTACAGACCGGTCTGCACTGACATCAGCAGCAGAAGGACCCTGAATCTGACCTGATCTGAAAGAGACCATAGCAAAGTCAGACCCAAATTAATTAGGCCCTATCCAAAAAAATGCTGACTCCAGTGCACCTGAATCCACTCCGGAGACCATCAGCGACACAGTTTGGACTAAGCCTGATTCCGGTCCCAGGTCAGGTCTTGGATTCTAATAATCCATAGATGCACAAAAAGAAAACCTGTTTAAGACAGAAACCTAATTTCCCAGAGACTGAATCATGACTCTCCCTCTGTGTGTGTTGCTCAGATGTATGGAGGCGACCTGGAGTCGGAGTTCAGTCAGTTTCAGGACTGGCTGCAGATCTTCCCGCTGTATAAAGGCCGGTCGTGCGCTGAAGACGAGGAGGATGACGATGAGGAGAGAGTAATGGGAAAATACAAGGTACAGTGGATGGAAAAGGGGGTTTGCCCATCCGTATGCCTGGTGCTCTGCTGACACGTGTTCGTCCTCCGATGCTCTCTCTCCTCTCCTCAGGGCTCCTTCCTGGTTTATCCGATCAATGCAGAGGACACGGAAGACACCAAGTGTCAGATCACAGAGGGAATCCCCAAAAATTCCCCCATCAAAGTCTTAGTCCGAGTCTACGTTGTCAAGGTGCTCGTCTTCCCGTCCATCCACAGCCTTTCTCTGTCTTACTTATATTCTTCCATAGACTTGCTTTACCCCGTTGTTGCATTCAAGACATCCGATGATGCTCGGACATCTGAGATGACCAAAATGCACATTCTCCCTTTGAAAACTGTGCATTCAGTTGCAATATGTGGAGTTTAAACCTGTCCCATACAGCTGTGTTCTACTGTGAGTTCTGATTTGTGTTCCTCTGCATCTCTTTGTGTCCAGGCCACCAGTCTGGCTCCCACCGACCCGAATGGTAAAGCTGACCCGTACCTGGTGATCAAAGTCGGACAGCAGAGTCTGGACACCAAAGATCGATACATCCCCAAACAGCTCAACCCCACGTTCGGAGAGTCAGTATCTGCTTGTACCAACCTGCGTCCGCCCGCCCGAACTCTGGAAACGTCTAACTGTCCGTCTGCGCGTCTGCACTTTGTCCTTCAGGGTGTTTGAACTCACCGTGTCCTTCCCACTGGAGACGGAGCTGGCCGTCACGGTGATGGACCACGATCTCGTGGGCTCCGACGACGTCATCGGCGAGACGCGGGTCGACCTGGAGAACCGGTTCTACAGCCGCCACAGAGCCTGCTGTGGTCTGGCTCTTCACTACGACACGTTAGTGCCAAAACTACATCACGTTGGTCTGTCCGGACATGTTACTCAACCCAGCTCAAGGCCGCACAAGGGAGGGAGGAGCACACATCGATCATCAAAACAGAAAACTAAAACGCAACAAAACCAAACCGGGTGGGAGCCAGGGGAGAGAGTGGGAGTGGCCGACTGCCCCCATCTCACATAGTCCTGGCAAAAGGGGGTCGGTTGGTTGCGGTTCGACAACTTCACGATCAGATGCCACCAAAAATTACACACTGTAGCTTTAAGAGAAACGATTGAGTCTGCCGACCTGATTTCCCCGGGCAGATCGTTCCAGAGGCTCGGGGCCTTGTCTGCCAATGTCCCTCTTAGTTTTCAACCGGGTTTCTGGGGCAGACAACAGGCCTCTGATCACGTCTCTTGATTTCTGTACAGTTTTCAGACGATCAGTAGGTTTTTGGCTCAGGTAAAGGTAAAGAGGCTGTTGGAGTCATCCGCATGGGATGAGACGAAGGCGTATAGGACGGTCACCGTGTTGTTTAATAGAGCGTATTTTTGTGAATATTTCTACGACTGATTGTACACGATCGTAAAAACTTTGTGGTGTGGGACTCAAAACTTAAATCACTGCAAAACCAGACGCAGATCCAGTTTATCTGAAGAAACATTTTTAGACATCCAGTTTTTAATTACTGTATGTGCGTCAACGATGGATAGAGGACCTCTTCTCTTTTGACGGTCACCTGTCAACCCGTCTGTTCCTCTGCATGTCTTTCTCTCTCAAGCGACGGCTACAATATGTGGCGGGACGCTAAGAAGCCGACCACCATCTTGGCTGAGCTCTGCCGGGAGAACAGCATCCCGTCTCCGGAGTACAGAGCGACCGAGGTCAAAGTCCTCAACAAGATCTTCAAAATCCCACCGGATGCAGTACCCGAAGGTGTAGGACAGAATATATCGTGTAACACGGCTAGTGTATCATTTATAAGAAGCAACACGGCTCTTTTGCTGCTAACACCAGTGACTGTGAACAGCTCTAACATTAATGTTGTCGTTGTCGTCAGCTCTGCTGAAGAAGAACCAGCCGTCCCCAGAGGAGAATGCAGAGATGGAGGAGCATGCGGCCCTGAGTGTGCTGCAGCGCTGGGGGGAGATGAGGGAGTTCCTCCCTGGTGCGCTCCCTCTGGTCGCGGAGCACGTGGAGATCCGCTCGCTGCTCAACCAGGACAAGCCTGGACTGCCGCAGGTGATCGCAATACAGCCAACAAACTATACAATATCAATCGCAACAAGAGTAATGGCAACACAATGCCTCTGGGATCACTGAACGTCATCAGCAGTGTGTGTGTGTGTGTGTGTGTGTGTGTGTGTGTGTGTGTGTGTGTGTGTGTGTGTGTGTGTGTGTGTGTGTGCGCACGTTGCAGGGTTACCTCCATATGTGGGTGGACATGTTCCCTAACGACGTCCCGGCCCCGCCCCCTGTCGACATCAAGCCCCGCCTACCCGAACAGTGAGTCAACACACAGTCGAGCGCGGCAGGAAAATAGTTTAAATTTGAACAGAAGGGAGAAATATGTCAACGTTGTTAACGTTGTTGTTTCTACATGGCGACAGGTACGAGCTCCGTGTTATCATCTGGAACACAGATGATGTTTTTCTGGACGATGTCAACCCGTTCACCGGCGACCCGTCGTCCGACATCTATGTCAAAGGGTTAGGTTCACACACACACACACACACACACACACACACACACACACACACACACACACACACACACAGAAAACATTTCTCTCACGAGTCTAAAAGCTATTCAGGTAAAACAATCGAGAGGAAAAGTTGATGGAATCGCAATTGACCGTTCAACTCAGAACCCCTCCTCCAGTCAAAGCACAGCCGCTGTAACGATGCACAAGTCGACTCTAACGTCTGGCTGACGAGCTCTCAACCTCCAGTGGTAACTGAGGCGAAGGAGCGTCTCATTTCACTGGATGGGGCTGTAAGTAAACGGTCAGCTCGGTGTGTCAATGTGTTCTCTGTGCAGATGGATAAAGGGGCTGGAGGGAAACAAACAGGAGACTGACGTCCACTTCAACTCTCTGACTGGAGAAGGAAACTTCAACTGGAGATTTCTTTTCCGCTTTGACTACCTTCCTACTGAGGTAGACACACACACACACACACACACACACACACACACACACACACAGTTGTGTTTCCATCACTTCAGAGGACATTTCATGGACTTACATTGACTTAACCTAAACCTAGGTCTAGTCCTAACCCTGAAACCAGGTCTCATCCCTATAACAACCCTTTGAAAGTGTCAGGACCAAAATGTCCCCACGCCAATGGTTTAGTACACATGCTCGGGCTGGTGATTTTTTTCCGACCAATTCCGACTAGGAAGGGCGCTCCAGTTGCAATTTTTCGACTGGAAGGTCTGTAATTCTGATGATCCGAGATTATAATGCAACGAGAAACACGACTTCCGAGTTCTGAGGTATAATGGAACGCAGGGACAAATTTGGCTCAACACGTGGACCTTGACATTAACTATAATATATATATATATATAATATATATAATGCATTTGAGCCTATAACTAATCATCAATTTACCTTTTAATTAATTTTTTCCAATTGTTTTTACAATAATTGGTCCCATTCCTGTTCCCCAGAGGATGAACTCAGTTTTTTTTTAATGATTTGTGATGTTTCCTGTAGCCTTACATTTTGCCTTAACATTTTTATCCACTGGTGAACATCTCAGGATAATCAAAATCATTGGAATGGAATGTGGCTGCACGGTGGTGTAGTGGTTAGCCCTTTCGCCTCACAGCAAGAAGGTTGTGGGTTCGAACCAACCAGGGCCTTTCTGTGTGGAGTTTGCATGTTCTCCCCGTGTGTGCGTGGGTTCTCTCTGGGTTCTCCGGCTTCCTCCCACAGTCCAGAGACATGCAGAATGGAGTTAATGTTAATTGGAGACTTTAAATTGACCGTAGGTGTGAATGTGAGAGTGAATGGTTGTTTGTCTCTGTATGTGGCCCTGTGATTGGCTGGCGACCTGTCCAGGGTGAATCTCGCCCAATGTCAGCTGGGATTGGCTCCAGCCCCCCTGCGACCCTTAAATGGATAAAGCGGTAGACGATGGATGGAATGGAATGTTTTTTTTGTTCTAACACTGTGTAATGACCACTGTGGCCACTAGGAGGAGGCAGGAGAATTGACCTGAAACAGTCAGTGTGTTTTACAGTCTGGTTGTTGGTAAGTGTAACATGTAGTGAATCTCTTATTCCTGCAGAAAGAGGTGGTCTATAAGAAGAAGGAGTCCTTCTTCTCCCTGGAGGAGTCAGAGTTTCGACAGCCGGCTGTTCTGACGCTGCAGGTGTGGGACTACGACCGCATCGCAGCCAACGACTTCCTGGGTGAGTTGACGTCATTCAGATCCTATCTCCTTAATTTACACATAATATACATTTTAGTAGGAAAAATCTGTTTCTGACCTTCTCCCTATTCTAATTTGTCAACACTCAACACTTCTTCCACATTAACATTTGTCCCTTTATATAATTTCTATTTTTAACATCCGCAATCTTGCTGTACTCAAAAATAAATAAATAAATAATAATAATAATAATGATAATAGCACCTTTCTTATGAAAGTTAAAAAGTGCTTCACAGAAGAATAAAACAACAATAAAATAAAATGAATGTTAAAAATTGAAAAAGAATACCATTAATCAAACCTCAGACCATAATATGTCCAAACATGGACCAATTTTTTTTTTTTTAAGTTTTGAACTTTTAAATGGAATATTTCAGAGCTGCTTTAATGTGGAGTTGTTTTAATGCTTTTTTCAGTCAAGGTTCAGGGGATAAAACAACTTTACCAAATCTGGTGTATACGCACATTACAAAGCAAATACTTTTGTTACAAACATACTCTTCCTCCCGCTCCTCCTCCTCCTCCTCGTCCTTCGCTCCTCCCCCTTCCAGGCTCCATAGAGCTGCGTCTCAACGACATGGTGCGGCCTGCGAAGTCGTCCGCTCAGTGCTCCATTGACATGGCCAAGGACCGGGCGAGCCCCCGGTTCTCCATCCTGCGCGCCAAGAAGATGAAGGGCTGGTGGCCGCTGACGCGCCTGAAGACGGCCGAGGACTTCGAGAGGGAGGAGAAGGAGAAGGAGGAGGAGGCCAGGAACAAGAAGAAGAAGAAGAAGGACAAGAAGAGCAAGGACCGGAGGAAAAAGCTGAAACAGGAGCACATCCAGTTCACCGACAGCAGCGGCAACACTTTCCTGTTGATGGTACAAGAAAAACTTCAACCTGACGCTAATGTAGCTAAACACTAAAGCTGATTCTGTCACAACTTGGTTGGTCAAAAGTGGGCTGCCACCTTAGTCTGACCTTTACATCTGTTTCATTAATATAAAAAATACATTGTCCATTATTTCAATAACCACTTTTCCTTTTTTTTATCAGTGTGCTGTACCAAAGTTGATACACATGTAAATTATATTACAAATTCAAATTGCAGTTTCTTAATACTTGACACTGAAACTGTGTGTGTGTGTGTGTGTGTGTGTGTGTGTGTGTGTGTGTGTGTGTGTGTGTGTGTGTGTGTGTGTGTGTGTGTGTGTGTGTGTGTGTGTGTGTGTGTGTGTGTGTGTGTGTGTGTGTGTGTGTGTGTGAAGGGGAAGGTCGAGGCAGAGCTACAGCTGGTGACATTGGAGCAGGCGGAAGCTAATCCTGTGGGACGGGCCCGCAAGGAGCCGGAGCCTCTGGACAAACCAAAGTAAAGACACACACACACACACACACACACACACGGACACACACACACACGGACACACAGTAACCCGTCTCCTGTCGTCTCCCCCATCCAGCCGACCCACCACCAGCTTCAACTGGTTCGTCAACCCAATGAAGACCTTCATCTTCCTCATCTGGAGGAAGTTCAAGAAGTTCATCATCGCCGTGGTCATCCTCGCCATCCTCGCCGTCTTCCTCGCCCTCCTCGTCTACACGCTGCCGCAGCAAATCTCCGCGCTCATCGTCAACGGATGAAAAGAAAGACCGTCTCAGGTTTCTGATCCTGATCTGAAGTCATCGTGACTCTAAACTGATTTCTGTGGAACTCAATCAGTGAAGCTCATGATTTAATATATTCAGCACCACATTATCACTGCTGAGAAATAATCCGGGTTCCGTGTTTTCTGTCAGACTCGTTCGTGATCAGAGGAAATCAGTTGGCAACTATTACTACGTATTAATATTCTGTCATTTAAATATTGTTCGACTGTAAAACTGTACGACGTACAGCACATATCTGAAATGATGAATCAGCACTTTCTCCTAAACTAAAACACAGCTCTGTTGTACACAAGTGTCATTTTTTTTTTGATTGAATATAGTTTTTATGTTGAAAGTAAGAAAGTAAGTGAAACAAAGAAAGAACATTTTGCACTGACGTTTGAGAGTTTTTTTTTGAGCGGACTCCCAAAAGATCTTTTTATTTCCCTCATGTGATGATTCAGCGTGATAATGAGAAAAAACGCGGGAGTGACGTCGTCAGCTGGAACAACAGGAAGTCAGAATGGTTTGTTTACAGACTGATTGTTTCCTCCGAGACTCTGTCAGATGTTAGAAGACCAGTTCACAGTTTCAGTTTGTGAACACTGATGTTAGACGAGCAGGGCTTGTTTCGTTGTTGCATTACAGTACATTCAATTTAGCTGACGCTTTTGTCCAAAGGGACTTACAATAACTGCTTTTTGACTCAACCAACGATTATTTTCATCATCGATTAATCTGTCGATTATTTTCTCGATCAATCGATTAGCTGTTTGGTTCATGAAATGTCATAAAATGTCGATCGTGTTTCCCCACACAGGCCACGCCTATTGAATTGAACTGAAATGTGTTTATTCCGAACATGTAAAGAAAAAAACTATTAAAAACAACAAAAGTTAACAAGTGGACAGATATAGAAGAGTGACATTCACAAACAATAACAGCATGAAGCAAAAGAAAAGAAACGGTCCAACACTTGCTGCTGTGCATGTTCGAAAAGGGCCGAGAAGAAGTAGAACTTATTTCATCTCACTCCTTCTCCCCATAATGGAAAATTAATAATTAATCAGCTTCTTTATTGATTGAAATCTATACTTTAGTTAACATTACTTCTATCTTTATCTCTAAATTCATTACTTATAGAGTTATCCTTATCAAAATATACAAATAAAAATGAATAATAAATAAATAAATCATACAAATAAATGCATTACCAATTTCATATATCTTAATCATATTGTCTAGTTATCTTATATTGTCATATACAAACATACATATATATATATATACACATACAAACATATAAGCACATATATACACATTGATCAACTCCCACATTCCCAGAGTCAAATACCTACAAATATACATTATCATTTACACAAAAGACAAAGATAGACAAAGAAATTAAGAAAGAAAGAAATATTAGGGCCCCCTCTGGATGTCAGCCACACTCTTTCACACTCTCTCCTTCTTTCTTCCTCTTTTTCTTTATTAAACCATTTCGGTCCGTTCATAAACGTCGTGTAACAGCTGTTCTACTGTACACGGTGAAGCATTCGCAGGATGATCCGTGTTCCTCTGTGCGCGCCCCCGCGGCACAGGCGCTCCGCCGCGCGCCGCGCACCGTGAGCGCGCATGTCCATGCGCTTCGAATAAAGGAGGAAAAGCAGAAGCCGAAGAAAAGACAATCAGCTGATCGGAGACACAAGGACATGAGGCGGACACCGAGGCGGAGGAGCGCACACACCGGTTCCGTCCTGTCATCTGAAGCCCGGGGGGGGGGGGGGGAGGAGGGGGAGGGAGGGGGGGTGGTCCGGTCCGGTCCTCCGCTCGGCTCCCCGCCTCTTTGTCAGCCGGTTCACACACACACGGAGTGAACACGAGTGAACCTGGGAACGAAACGTCAACGAACCGGCCATTCGTTTGATACAATTCTGAGTTTATTATCTTTATCTTTTTCTTTTTTTTGTTGCGCTCGTCAGATTTAGTATTTCCTGCGGGATTCCTCGCTCCTTTTGTTCGGAGGAAGAAGCGACCGATGCTGCGGTGAAGTCACCGGCGGAGGAGTCACCGGATCCGGTCGGTGATCGTCGGTGTGATCTGCCCCGTGACACCGACGCGACCGGACGGACGCGGCTCCGATGTGGATCAGTTAACCGTTTTTTGCATTGTGGATTTTTTCGTTTCTTCAATTTATCATTTCATTTATTTATTTATTTATCTGTCATCATTGGCTCAGTCAGTGTGTGTGTGTGTGTGTTTTTTTTCGCCCAGTTTCTTTTGTGTGTGGATTTGGTCTGTGGTGGACTTGTCCCGGTCGGTCGGTCGGTCGGTTGGTCGGGTCGGTCGGTCGGTCGGTTGGGCCCCGGTGAGAAGGAGCGACCATGCCCGAGTGCGTGTCGGTGTCAGAGTTCGTGCAGGAGGTGCAGGAGGACTGGAGCTCGCCCACCACCTCCTCCTTCACCGCCAAGATGATCAACTGCAGGAACACCGTCTACCTGCTGGAGGAGGTCAGTGCCGAGGGAGGGAGGTGGTGCTGGTGCTGATGCTGGTGCTGGTTCTGGTGCTGATGCTGGTGCTGGTGCTGGATCTGGTGCTGGTTCTGGTGCTGATGCTGATGCTGATGCTGGTGCTGATGCTGATGCTGATGCTGGTGCTGATGCTGATGCTGATGCTGATGCTGGTGCTGATGCTGGTGCTGATGCTGATGCTGATGCTGGTGCTGATGCTGGTGCTGATGCTGGTGCTGGTTCTGGTGGTCTCACTCATTCAGCAGGTTGCATCAGTTGTGACTCATGGTACCTGGTGGATGAGATGAACCAACAGACAGTCAACTGACCGTTTGTCTCTGTGCCTCACAGCCAGGGCCGGACCGCACCGCTTCGGGGCCCCCGGGGGGCCAGAATGAGCCGCCGTGGCCCCCGTAATGTCCTGCTGCTCCATTCTTCATAACGCTTTTCCAAGGCAGCGATCAATAATCGCCAAATTTCTCTCTGTTATGCTTTGTCATAAACCCTTTTCCCAAATCCTATAATTATGGTTATCTTCTCTCACATGAAGCGTCTTCCCAATAGAAGCCCATTAAAAGGAAAAGGCTTAACGTGCGCAATGTTAGATAACGTCCATAATTATAGGATTTTTTTTGACAGGTGTAAGTGTTTATGACGAAGCATATCTGAGAGAAAATTGGTGATAATTGATCGCTGCTTTGGCACATTAACTGACGTAAGCCTTCTCCTTATAATGGAGTCCTACGGAAATGGCTTAACGGAAGATAGTAACGTCAATAATTATAGGATTTCGTTTTTTTTATGGCAGGTGTACGTGTTTATGACGAAGCATATCTGAGAGAAAATCTGTGATTATTGATCGGTTGCTTTGGCACATTTAGTGACGTTGAGCCTTTTCACATAAGTGTTTTTTAAGAACGTCCCTTCAGCACTACATTAATTTCCCACTGAAAAACACGGCATGTGTCGTAGATCTCCAGCATCATTTACACCTGCTGTGTGGGACGAAAGTCTAATGCTGCCTTCACTTGCTAGTCCTAAAATCCTACTTCCCACTTGTGAAGTCAGGAATACGAGAATGTCACGTTCAAGTGCTTCGTTGTCGGCGAAACGGCCGATGTAATAACTAGCCGACTATAGTCCATCTGTTATGGATATGGCATTAGTCCATAATCAAGTTAAGTGTATATAGATTACAGATTAAAATCTTATACACAAGCAACAGCTAATACTTGTTGCACTGTTAAAAATAAAGAATTACGTACCGTCCATTACTGAACGAATCTGTTCCTCTTCTCCGCCATGTTGAAAGGTTCTGGTCGACCCAACTCGGGAACTCGCAAATCAAAATGATCTCCGAGTTTCCCCACGCGTAAATGTGCAATTACCGAGGCGGCAACTCGTATTTACCATAATTCCGATACCACACGAAGGCAGCATAGGGCTGCATTTGCATCTTCTTACAATTTCAGACCACGTGGTTTCTATATGTTCTCGATCACCAATAAGACACTGGAAGTCTGGATGTACATGTTAGTCTTTGACCTGGTGACCTCAGATCACCGCCTGGCCCCGAAAAACAGACTGTCAAGCTGCCGCCCCAGTTTTACCCCCAGCAGAGTTGGCATATGTTACCACGGCAACAGATTAATCCTCATTAGTATCCACTGTTATTGTTGGTCAATGTTACTGAGGAGGAGTCAGAGAGAGAGAGAGAGACGATTAATGAGGACGAGAAAGTTGAACGTCACAACTTTTATGACAAAACCATTGTTTTATTTTTAAAGAGCAGCCTGAGTGGATGAAGTCTGTTCACTAGTGAAGACTTTTCCTAAACCAACCTCTTCGTCGGCCGTCATTCATCAGAGCAATGTGTCAAACTCAAATAACGACACAAAAAGCCAAACGGACAACGAGACACAAGTCTAATTTAATGTCTCACATCCTTTTTTAAAAAATGTGATTAACAAATGAATGGAATAAAAGAAAATTGGTTGAAATGGAATCAAAATTCTTGGTGGAGACATTTTGTTTTTAACAATTTAACAACGAGAAGAAGAATCTGATGACGCGCTCACGAGTGCAGACGATGAAGAGAATTACACAGTGTCCTCGGAAATTGTTTGATTGAATGCTCCCCTGATGAAAGAAAGTGTTGTAAAATTGTTCAAATAGTCAATAACTGATCTAATCCTAGTGATGCTCCGGCTGATGTAATCTGGTGTGATCATAATTAGTCAAAAGCAGTTTCATTAAAACGTTTTATCTTTAAGTTTGTGAGTGGGATTAAAATTCAAGGACTTGTTGTTTTATCTTCAACTCAAGTCATAATTTAGCTCTGAGCAGAGTTATTGATCTATTGACCCCAGGTTGAAATTAGAATTCCATTTAGCTGCTTTGGTCCTTGTCCTGGTCTTGTTCGTGCAGCGGCGCGGTCACGACCGACCGGGAGACACTGGAACAGTCCAGAGGTTTGACGAGTGTTTTAAAGTTGCACTGAAGCTCCATTTTGTTAAAACCTCGACATTCAACCTGAGCTGCTCACACACACACACACACACACACACACACACACACACACACACACACACACACGGGAATGTGGCCGCC
>NC_061520.1:3765000-3812500 GCF_022379125.1 Scophthalmus maximus
GGAGGTCTGCTCAGCGTGGGCAGGAGACTCGCCATGGCCATGGATCTCCACAGCCGCACCTCCGGCACTGCGCCCAGCCCCCCTCCGCCTCCCCCGTCCTCTCCTGCCCCGCCGCTGCCCCCCAGGGTCAAAGGTCAGTTCACTTCCATTGACTAGTTTAACCGTTATATGATCGCGATTACCAGTGGGCTATCGCCAGATGATTTGAGATGGTGAAGTTGTTCGGTGAGTCGGTAAACTGAAATATCTCAACAACAGGAGGAAGTAACAAGATGTACTTTTGTTTTGAAACTCTTGGTCTCCAGAAGATGAATCCTAATGGATTTTCTCATAGCAGCATGAGAAGATCAAAATGTTCACACTTGTTGAAAGTTTTCCTCCTCGGCCACCGGCTGGTTGACTTTGTTGACAGTTATTAAAATGTCTCCACAACTGTTGGATGGATTGTCATACAATTTTGTACAGATACATTGTAAGAACTCATGAATTTGAAATAGTCACAAAAATCATAAAACGTGTTTCAAAAATGCTTGTGCACATAGAGATTAGGCTTAAATTGATGTACAAACCTATGATAATCGAAAACCTTTCATAATCGGTTAATCTGTTGATTATTTTCTCGATTAATGGATCCGTTGTTTGGTCCATAAAATGGTGAAAGATGTCGATCGTGTTTCCCAAAACCAAAAGATGATGTTTTGTGTTGTCCACACACCAAAGATATTTATTTTACTGTCACATAGGAGCAAAGAAACCAGAAAATATTCAAATATTTAAGAAGCTGAGATCAGAGAATTTTGCCTTTTTTTTCATAAGGACTACTTGAACCGATTAATCGATTATCAAAATAGTTGGTGATTCATTTTGTAATCGATTACTAATCGATTAATCTAACTGTTGCAGCTCTACTGTGGAGACTTAATATTAGTTGTACTGAATTTATCAAGACAACAGTTAAAACATGGAGGTTTGGCTCAACAGCAAATTAAAACAGGAGCAGGTCACATTACTAAAATATGAAACGAGACCAAATCTCTGCTCTCTGTCACTCTCCAGCTCCCAGTGTTCCTCCCCCTCCCCCTCCTGCCGGGGGCGAGGGCGTGGGCGGCGGGGAGGAGGAGGAAGAGGGGGAGGTCTTCTTCGCCCCGCCGACAGGAAGCAGAAAGTCGACCACTGCCCCGCCCATCGCCGTCCGACACAAGAGGAGCTGCTCCGAGTCCAACACCAACGGTAGCATCGGAAGAGACGCTCTGCAATTAGTCCGCCTGAGTGATGCTGTGTAATTAACTGTGTGTGTGTGTGTGTGTGTGTGTGTGTGTGTGTGGGGGCAGATTATGGGTTGCCAACCAGTCCCAGGATCTACGGCGGTCCAGACTCCTCTTTTAAGAAGTGTGTGTGAGTATCTGAGACACAGACACACTGAACTGCTCAGTATAAGAGAGCAGAGCTTCTGATTGGATCAGAGAGGAATTGACCAGGTACCAACAGGAAGGACTTTCAATTTCCTAAAAGGCAACAAATATTTTATACATGAGAACGTCCATCTTCCTCTATTGCTTCAGTAGAATGAATCTGTGCTGATAAAAGCATCGGGCAATAATAATAATGGTAATCTTTATTTATAGAGAACTTGAATTGAGAGTAGAGAGAAGCTTCTCAAGGCAGCAAATGAAATAGATAAGTCATCAAATTTAAAAGTCAATAGTTATGATAACTTCAATCAAAGCGGCCCTTTGCAGTCTTCCCCTCTTTTCCCCTCTTTTCCTGCTTAATCTGTTTTTTTCAGTAAAGACAAAAATGCCCCCAAAAATATGACCGAGTCAGCTGACCCGATTTCCTCGGGCAGATGGTTCCAGAGCCTCGGGGCCCGGACTGACTGCGAATGTCCCCCTTTTTTAAGTTGAGATAGTAAAAAAAATAGTAAAAAAAACTGATATGAAATGATCAAACATGTATTTTAGTATGGACGCCTGCAGCAGGTTTGTGCATAAGCAGGTCAATTAAAAATCCTTCAACACAACCACATGGTGGTGATCCCTCTGAGGGCAACTACGATGCTTTCTAAAACGTGAGCGCTGATGCGTGGGGAAGATTAGATGTGATTATATCGTAAGATGAAAACGACATTATGTATTTATCCTCGTGACGTTCCTCAGTGACGAGCTGCCACAGAAATAACCAAATGTTTTTCCAATAACTTTATATAAACTGGAGCTAAACTGAGGGGCTTTACTGCCCTCTGGTGGACAGAAGAATGAACTACAGGTGTGATTGACGGCAGATGATAAACCTGTCCCTCTCTCTCTCTGTGTCTCCGTCTCTCCAGTCCGTCTTCTCCTCTCAGCTCGCTGACTGAACGACCTCACAGAGGTACTCACTCACTTCCTGTCCCGTTACATCCAGCTGCTTCCTGTCAGATCCACGTGTGTTTCTGTCTGTGTGCAGTCTGTTGAATCCATCATGTGTGTTCTACATGTTGGCTCACAGTGAAGGTCGTGCTCCCTACACATGGATCCGTGGAGGAACAACAGGGCAGAAGAAAAAAACTCTAACATTTTGGTTCACAATCCATAAACTAAATTGGTTAATTGAATTTGTTTGCGTCTTGTTTATCCTTAATTTTACAGCTGCAATGATCAGAGAGAAGCATGATTTCATGATTCAAGCTTCTCCTATGTGAGAATGTGCTTCATCTTTTAGTTTTCACCTATTGGCCAGAAAAAAGCAAACAAACAAAAACAAGCAACTTTATTTCCTGCCATTTTATAAAACTAACCAAACAATTAATGGATTTATATTATTTAAGATATAATATGAAAATACAAATATTTTAAGACTAATCAATAATGGAGAAATCATAAAATTGTAAAAATAAAATCATATTTTTTGCATCCTTTGAAACATGTTTTGGGGAAAACATTTATATAAGATTATTCAAAGTATTAAAAAAAGAAAAATGTTAAAACATTAACTAATTAAATGTCTTTGATTAATATAATGACCTGTTGATGTGATTGATCCATTGAATCCATGACTGAAGTCTGTATTCACCTTTTTATTATAATTTTTTTAACAATGTCTTTATTGATTTTTTTATAAAGTTCACAAGAAAGTGTTATTGTGAAGTACAATACATTACAACTTTGTACCTTTTATTATTATTAGATTATTTCAATAATTCCTCCATTTCTAAAATAGTTTAGTTTCAGTTTCAGTTCATAATGAATGATAATTAAACAATAATTTTATGGTTCTGTTCCTCTGTGGTCTACTTGTTCCTTAGAATAACGTCTTGTTGAAACACTCACATTAATCTGTTGTTTCCTCTCCGAGGTTTCCGGAGGGCGGACAGCGACGGCAGCTCCTCCCACTTCCTGCACCCTGCCGGCAAAGCTCCGCCCAACGGGTCTCCCACCAATCATCGCTCCCAGAGCTTTGAGAGTGACGGCAGAGGCCCCGCCCCCCAGCCCCTTCCTCGCAGATCAGTGGTCAGTTCTTAAAAAAAATACACCTGTAGCCTGAAGAGTTTAGCGTTACTGTAAGGGAAAATTAAATAATCTAACATTTCCTCTTATTTCTGCATTGGAAGTAATAACTTTAGTCCAATTACCGCTACATTATCTTCATCAAATAACCGTTAAAAGTCGGCGTTAGGAGCCAAAGTCAAATAACATCTCGACCTCAGTTAACTTGCGTACAGATCCATCTTCAGCATCATTTGCTTGACGTCCATCAGCCTCGAGGAGCGGCGAGTCGGCGGGTCCAGGCGCTGTACGACTGCCAGGCCGACCACCACGACGAGCTGAGCTTCACTGAGGGACAGGTGCTGGTGGTCCTGGGGCAGGACGACTGCGATTGGTGGGTATGTATCCTCCTCCTGCTCTCCGATTGGTTCTCCCACGGGCGGTGGACAGCGGAGCTCACGTGATCAAGCTGAGTCCAGACACTGATCTCGAGTGCAGGAAGACCTGAGACTGAAGATTGAAGAGCAAAAACGAGAAAGTTGGACATTTTAACTGGATTTTTAGAATGAATGTCAGTCTGTTTCACAGCCTCCGACAGGTAAACACTGTTTCTTCTGTGAACTGTGATAGGTGAGAACGAAACCTGCAACAAAGTAAAGTCTTTCTGGTTTTACAAATTGGTTTTTAGTTGATTCCTATGGAAGCAAATCTTGTCTCACCAGACGTTGAAATTTAAAAGGCACTGAATTTTTTTGCATTGAAATTATGTAAATAATTTAAGAATTTCAGTAGCATAAATGCAGTGCCGTTTAAATTTCAAATTCTGGTGACACTGATTTGCTTCCATAGATTTTCTAGTCAACAAAAACTAAAGTGTATTATTTGTCATGACTGAAACTAAAACTAAATGAAAGTCAGGTTCTAAAATTAACGGTGGTGAGTCGAATGGATGAGGTTTCTTTAAATGTAACTGATTGTGTGTGTGTGTGTGTGTGTGTGTGTGTGTGTGTGTGTGTGTGTGTGTGTGTGCAGCATGGTTACATAGAGGACGAACCGGACCAGAGAGGATTGTTTCCGTCTTCCTTCGTCCAGCTGTTCTCAGACTGACGTGAACCTGGACCAGCACTGGACCCGACCAGACCCTGGACCAGCACTGGACCCGACCAGACCCGACCAGACCCTGGACCAGCACTGGACCCGACCAGACCCGACCAGACCCTGGACCAGCACAGACCTGAACCGCACGACAGAGCCATGAGAAGCAGACAGAGCAGAACCAAACAGGACCAGCAGCAGCCCCCTGATCTCTGACGGACCAGGTCAGGTTCTGAGGAGCTCCAGCGCTCCCGAGATCCTCACGATCACGAATCCAGCCACTGTTGTCAGCTGTGTCGTCATAGCAACTTCTTAAGCTGTCCATCACCATGGAGATGTTACAGAAGACCACCCCCCCCCCCCCCCCCAGTGAAGAATCTAGACCAAACCTGATCTTTATGTAGCTCCGGTCATGTGGTAACGTCGCCGTGGAGACGGCCTCATGATTGACTTATTTATTTATCCCTATTTAAAATCTAATATTTTATTAAACGCGCAGATAACGGCAGGACAGTCCGCTGGACTTTTATTCTGAAGTTCGTCTGAAAAATATTTTCAGCTCTAATTTTTTTTTAATGTACTGTAAGTTATTGATCCAGTGGTGATAGAGTTCTGTGTCCTCTAATGGACCAGATCACGTGAGGGACCAAAGGACAGAAACCAGATGTCGGCTCGCTGGACCTCGTCCACCGGTCGCGGTGGATTTGGTCTGTACACACGAGACACGTCTGCTCCTCCGGCTGCCTTCCACGTGCCGAGAGAGGCATCACAACACATCAGCGTAAAAACAGCCACTATTACGGAAAGGTAAAGACTCCGTTTCTTGTCAAAAGATGGAATTTCTGGATCTGCTCTGTTCCACTACCTTCCTGTTTCTCAGCGCAATCGCTCCTTCAACGACAACAAAAGTAACGGTTAACTTTTAAATTTGCTAGAAGAAATTGAAAACGTTGTTTCCTTTTGTCGGCTTTTCTAAGCTTAGAAGAAAAAGTACATCTCCCGTGAGAAGAGAAGAAAAAATATGCATAATATTGTAGCCATTAAACTCACTGACTCGTTCTTCTCATGTTTTCTGCTTTGGCATTAAGCCCGTGAACGTGAAGGGCTTCTGGGAAATGTTGTTCGTTAAAAGGCAGCTGAAAAAAATTGAAATATTGAATATGGAATGATGTTAGATGGTTTGTCAAAAAACATGTGAAACAAGCAACACGACACACTGTAGAGAAAAGCTCCGCTGGATGTTTGGTTCTTTATATTTCTTATCACCAAATAATCACGATTCAACAAGAAACTTTTTTAGAACAAACTTGTAGCAATGATTTGGTGTTACATTATTAAACCAATACTTATTTTAAAACTGACTGTTACAAAAGGTTAAAAAAAAGAAAGCAAAAAGCACAATTCAGTATAATGTAATACTACTTGATAATTTCTTTGGATTTTTGATTGAAAAAACAAAAACAACCAACAACCTTAAATGCTGTTTTATATTTTTTTATTCATTCAAAGTGACAGTGGTGGGTTCATGTTAACTTCAGTTTTTTTATGTTGAAATATCCGAGCTTCTCTATGTTCGGCATCTACGAATGAACTGATGATCGGTAGGTTGCTATCTGACATTTCTCTCTCTCATCAAACAGTCACAGTTAAAACCGTTGAGCTGATTTAAAGCTGAACATGTGTCACACACACACACACACACACACACGTTGTTTGGTCGTCTAAAGCTACAGATCACGTTCAAATGATTATTATGGAATTACAAGCAGCTGATTGGTTGATCTGCACCTTCCTGCCTCCCTGACGGAAATAACCTCCTCATTTCCTGCCTGCAGGGATTCTAATAAGCACAACTTTGGATTTATACTCACCACAAGCTGCATTTTTTTTGATTTTCTGAGTGTAAGGAACTAAATCTGTGTAGAACAACTGCAAATCCCAAAACTTGTTACATCCAGCTCAGGAACCAGGGGGGCGGGACTGAGGTTCAGGATCCTCGTCACACTCGTAAAGTGGACAATTATCCTCGGGTTTACAAGCAGGAAGTTTTCCTGGGGAAGTGAATGGAAACCGTTCAAACGAGCAGCGGATGTTTCAGGTCAAACCGCGGCTCCGGGATCACGAGACCGTGCGACTTGTTCCGAACAAAGAGGATTGAGCTCAACCTGACGAGCAACAACCTCCAGGATGATGATTCAGCATTCGTGATTATTTTTTACAAGGCCTCAGTCGGCTTCACACTAACAACAACAACAACAACAACAACAAGAACTCGTCGGGTTTCTGAAAACTGCATCCAGCAATAACTTTCTGAAAGCCGTCAGCTGTGTGGAGGCGTGAATGTTCGCAGGGACTGAACTTTGTCCTCCTCCTGCCTTCCAGCATGAACATAAACAGCCAGAGGAAACATTTTGAGGTCGGACCACATGTTCCACCAACAGATGGTTACTGAACATCAGTCTCGAGGCGATTTCACACGGGCAGTTTGTCTGAATCGGCGAGTAGATGCCTCCCATAATATTACCATTAACAACTGTCCTGCTAAATGAGTTGATCTGAAATGGCTTTTGATAATCTTCCATGATTCAGAACTCACCACTCGAAGCAGAACGGTGAGATTAGATCCGTTATATACTGGTTTTATCACCTCGTACAAGCAGCTGCAATATTTACAGAGAGAGCGCTTCTGATAAACGTTACAATATCTTTGAGAAATGTTCGATTTTGCATCATTAACTGTGCAAATGAAAATGATAGCGAAAATGCACTGACATAAAAATAAGAATAATGTGAAAGATGGATGAATGGACAATGGACCTTATTAATCTTGATCTTAAAGCCCCTGTGTGTAATTTTCTGGCGGCATCTGGTGGTAAAGTTACAAACCGCAACCAACCGAGCAACCGACAGGGGACACTTCAGCTAAAACATCGCAATTATACGTATATAAATGCATAGTTATGGACAATATATTCAATTTCTGTCAATAAGTTCTTCCAAATATTACACACTGTAGCTTTAAGTGGTTTTTCCAAAGCTGCTGCTGATCTGATACACTGCCTCTTGTTAAAAAGGATGAACTGAAGGAACAAAATGAAAACACAAATTGTGCAGTTTAACACAACTGAATCTGCACTTTAAAGGGGCAGTACGCGATGTTTGACAAATATTGTTAGCCTGGAGCCGCTAGCTAGCAGCTACCCAGCTGAGATCGACACAGCTGCTATTGCTAGCTAGCTAACCGGCAGAGATTGGGGGCCCAGAATTTGGTGCTATGCCCGTGGGTATGGGAGACGGACGCACTAATCTCAAGCCCTGACCCCTGTCGTAGCGTCTGTCACTAAATCCGCTAAATTTTACAAAAACGTGGATTGGGATTAAAATGGCGTACTGCCCCTTTATAAGAGGGGCGAACTCCGACTCAGAATCAGACAAACATCGATGTGAAAACGCCCCGACACACTTCATAGTGCAAACAAGGCCACAAACATTTTTAGACGACTGATAATATGCAACAGTTTTTTGTTTTTTTGTACATTCACAGTCGAGGAGTGAAACAGCCCCACTGCTGTTGTCTCCAGCAGTCAGGTGACCGACTGCTCGGTCCTTCTTCATTCATGTGGTTGGTTGTTTTTGGTTGGACTTCAGACTTTGTTTGTCATTCAAAAGAGAAGAAAGAAAACAAATCCAAGTACATTGCACTGCATCCATGCACCACACTCACTGGAAAACGTCACTGATTGTTGGACTTTGTCCTTGTTAAGTTCTATTTAATAAATCTTTAGTTAAACGTCGTCTCCTCGTCCTTGTGCCTCCGGAGTCACATCTGTCCGTCGAAAGGTGTTCGTGGAGTCCAGCCGTCTGCAGCTCCACCCAACAGTTAGTCTTATTATTTGGTTTTGCTACTCATCACGAACTTTGTTACACTAACCAGAGGCAGAAAACTGTGATTAGAAAATGAGATCGTCACTCAATGCCGGACTAAAGTTCCCGTTTTGGACGATCAGTGAAATCAGCTGAAAACCTGCCGAAATAATAAACCACAGGCTGAGAACCATTGATGGTGACGACAGGAAGTGACATTGGTTTCAGGATCCAAAAGAAGCGATGACGCGGCGGAAAACTTCAAAGGGGCGTCGTCCTGTTTCCAGTCGGGATCCTCAAACATCAGGACGGCTCGAGTTGAAATAAAAAATAAATGGATGGATTATAAAGGATATGAAAATATTCATGTGACAGAGTAACGACATGGCCTCTTCATGCCATTTCTCCTTCAGGTCAAAGTGCTTTTAATAAAAAAGAAAGAGGTTATCCCTGTATAATGTCTATAAAATCCAATAAAAAAAACATCAGGGCCTGTGGTCGTTTCCCCACTCAGAGCAAAACTTGTGGTCGACCCACGCAGTCGCAGAAGGCAGGACGGTCTGTCTGCATCAAGAGTGGAGAGTCCCGAAGAAAAAACACTGTCTTTATTTGTTCAAGAGAAGCTGGAATTCATTAAAACCAGCAGGAGTCGGCACAGGGAGGAGATCAGAGTCCTCCTCCCCCCACCAGCTGGGGGAGGCAGGTTGAGCTCCTCCCACCTCCAAGAGGTGGTCGGTCGATCTGTCTGTAGGTCTGTCTGTAGGTCGGTCTGTCTCCAGGTCTGTCTGTAGGTCTGTCTGTCTCCAGGTCTGTCTCTAGGTCAGTCTGTCTCCAGGTCTGTCTGTAGGTCAGTAGGTCTCCAGGTATGTCTGTAGGTAAACAATTCTCCAGGTCTGTCTGTAGGTCAGTCTGTCTCCAGGTCTGTCTGTAGGTAAACAATTCTCCAGGTCTGTCTGTAGGTCAGTCTGTCTCCAGGTCTGTCTGTAGGTCTGTCTGTAGGTCTGTCTGTCTCCAGGTCTGTCTCTAGGTCAGTCTGTCTCCAGGTCTGTCTGTAGGTCAGTAGGTCTCCAGGTATGTCTGTAGGTAAACAATTCTCCAGGTCTGTCTGTAGGTCAGTCTGTCTCCAGGTCTGTCTGTAGGTAAACAATTCTCCAGGTCTGTCTGTAGGTCAGTCTGTCTCCAGGTCTGTCTGTAAGTCAGTCTGTCTCCAGGTCTGTCTGTAAGTCAGTAGGTCTCCAGGTATGTCTGTAGGTCAACAAGTCTCCAGGTCGGTCTGTAGGTCAACATGTCTCCAGGTCTGTCTGTAGGTCAGTATGTCTCCAGGTCGGTCTGTAGGTCAACATGTCTCCAGGTCCGTCTGTAGGTTAGTCAGTAGATCTGTCAGTCGATACGTTTGTTTGTCTGTCTGTCGGTCGGTCAGCAGTTCAGTTGTCGTGTAACAGGTGCAGAGTGATCTTTCCCTCCTTTGCGAGCTGTTGAATGACCTGCGTCTCGAAGTCGGCGCTGTGGACGCCCGTCTTCCTGAAGGCGCCGGCGTAGCGATTCTCCTCCCAGTAGTGATGCCAGTTCCCCAGCTTGTCGGCGCCATAACCAAACACCGACACCTGAACGGGGAAGAGAAGTGAGGTTGTGACATCCCGCGACATAATATACTGTGACACGACGCTGCTTTGTTTTCACCCTCGTGGTGCGTTCAGGGACAATTAATGAATCAAACATTGAACGAAGATTGTGGATTGTTCTTCTGATTGTTTTTTACGCTCTGCTGCATCACTACAGAACATGATGACGAGTTTTGAGCAATGATTAAAGTTGATCACATGTTGGATTGACTGTGGACGTCAGACTCCTCCCTCCTACCTGGTCACAGGTGTGCAGAGCAAAGATGATGGCCAGCATCCCTGTGGAGGGGTAGCGTCCGTGACGATCAGTCCAACGATCGTGGACGTACTTAAAGAAAACCGGGTTCACCACCAGAACCTGCACACACACACAAAATGGTAAAATGTTTGTGTTAATATGCTCTCAGTCCAGTTTTCATGTTTTTTTATAGACACTTGATTAACACCAGACACTGTTTGATTTATTAAGCACAAATAAATCATCTCAACTAATTGTAAAAATTGTTTTCAGAACATGAATCAAACAGAATGTGGACAAATCTGTGTGAACTAACATGAACTTTTTATGAACCTGAGGTTTAGTTGAAATCTTTTGTACTTGTGTCCAAATTTGAAATGCCAAATTTGTCAAAAACTTTTAAAATAAGTCAATGCAAACATTAAAAGTAGACTGAGAACTGAAGTGAAAACAGTTTAATGTTGAGAATTTATTTTACCTTGTCTTTATCGGCCTCCACTCGGTCTTTAACCCTCATGTAAGTCCTGCAAACACACAGACACACACGACTGGTCATGATATAAATTATATAATATGACTATACGAAGATAAACAGCCATTTTATGTTCATGATATGAGCGCGTATTATTTCTAATTTATGGATACATGTCAAGATTTGGGGAGATAAGTAGAAATTTGTATAACTCAACTGTTTATGAATATGTGTTTAATACAATGATTAAATATATATATATACATATACACATGCATACATAATATGAATGCTTACTGTTATACATCTACAGTTGACTAGTGTTTCCTATGTGCATATTTCATGCTACTGTTTTTGTTTTCTACACTATGAATATGTTCCTGTATGTGTTGACTATATTTCTCTCTTTATACGTTTAGTGGATGTTGAGCAGATTTCACGTTCGTACATTTTGACCTGGCCGGTGGACAAGGCGCTGCTCAGCCACTCCAGGTCTCTCAGTTTGAACGGCAGCAGGACGAGGCTCACTC
This sequence comes from Scophthalmus maximus, assembly GCF_022379125.1. Taxonomy (NCBI): domain Eukaryota; kingdom Metazoa; phylum Chordata; class Actinopteri; order Pleuronectiformes; family Scophthalmidae; genus Scophthalmus; species Scophthalmus maximus. Next base: position 3,776,286 of record NC_061520.1, read on the forward strand.
CTCTCGCGACGTCCACCGCGCTCTCCGGGTACATGAAGTGATGCGTGGTCCGATTCCCCACGTCTTTCTCGAACCCGTGAGTCACTGCCTTGTTCATCCTGAGGAGGAGGAGGAAGAGGAGGTGAGGAAGAGGAGGTGAGGAAGAGGAGGAGACCGGTGTAATAGGTGTGTGTGTGTGTGTGTGTGTGTGTGTGTGTGTGTGTGTGTGTGTGAGTGTGTGTACATACGTACCGCATCACGGAGTTGTGGGAGTCGATCTGCCGGCCATATCCAGACTGTCGCAGATTGCCAGAGTTGCCGACCACCGCGCAGCTCCGGCAGAGTGAGGGGAGGGGCTTGTAGTCCACAGTGGGCGGGGAAATGACCTGGAACATCTCTGACATCACTTCCTCCAAAGTCCGGTCGTTTCCAGACTGTTGAAGACCCTGTGGAGGAGCAGAGCATTTTTCTTTTTTGAAGCATTATTAAGCTTTCTATATTACAAAGATGTGAGTCTAGTGTTGTATGTATTATTATGTTGGTATTGCACGTTTACTTATTTAAGACTTTTCCTCTGATGATTCTTATTTTACGATCCACTTTGTTGCTGTAACTTTTAGAGGAATATCTAATTTTAAATATGAAAAATACATTCCCCATTATTTGTTATTTTTGATATTTGCTGTGTATTGTTTATGAATGTTTTTAACTGAAACAACTTGTTGATTGACAGAACATTAATCAGAAACTACGTTGATATTTGATTAATAATGTTTTTAACCATTAAGGCCAAAGCGATCTTCTATGAAGGTAAATTGAAGTTTAATTTCAGAGTGGTTAATCAAATCCATTAAGAAAGTTTTGGTCAGATTAATTGCTTGCTGCTGTACATTTTTACATTTATAGCTACAGAATACGGCAGTGGTTGTTTGTTTTTAACTCATACCACACAGTTGGGATGTTGCCATATCAGATTTTCACAAAGCGATTATCGTGGCCAAAAGAATTCACGATTAAGATATTATCACGATATCTATACAAAGTTTGACAATAATAATAATAATACTAATAATACTATCAGTAAATTTCATCCTTAACATTGTTTATTGTGTGTTTTTTCTTGAAGTATGATCAAAATACCATAGAAAACCTATATTATTAGTCAAAGTTGCAGCAATAAATTAAATGAAATTACACTTGGCCCACCGGCATCTCACTCACACACACACACACACACACACACACACACACACACACACACACACACACACACACACACACACACACACACACACACACACACACACACACACACACACACACACACACACACACACACACACACACACACACACACACACACACACACACAGAATATGCAGAATACTGCATACTGTGGATCAGGGTAATGTTAGCTGCATTACCGCCCCTCTTTTAATTTCCTAATGGTTTCTGCTGCAGGACTTAATCTTTAAGTGCAGGAAACAGACTCAGACGTTATTCTCCTGATCCAGAACCGTTAACAGCTTCCACAGCGACAAATCTAAGACGTCTTACATCTCGGCTCTCAATTCAGCACAAATCTGCATTAAAACGCTCCTGACGATTGACCTCATGACTGAAACTGGACATCGTGCAGTGTATTACACATCCAACAACAAACCTTCCATCTGTGATTCATCACCGTCCAGGTCACTTCCAGTTTATAGCCTGTAAATATTTTCTGGAACCCGACTCACATTTGGTTCCAGGTCTTAACACAAAACCCCCACAATCAGTTACTGAAGCAAGATAAAAAGAAGGAAACCTGATTTTTTTTTTTAGTTTTTGAGATTTACTTAACTCCTAATGTAAATCATCAAAACTGCAGATAAACCAAATATCATTTGGTTTATCTGCAGTTTAATCATGTCAAGTTGTTTTACAGAATGTTGCTGATAAAAGAAACGGTAGATTTATGGGCGTAAAATGATTTAATTGAACGGTGATTGAAATTGCTTTTGGATTCCCGCAGTGACGCCGCCGTGCGTCGTAAAATCCCGCACTGTGCTTTCAAGCTGATTTACCTCATGCAGATTCATTTGCAAGAAAGTAAATGTCGTTTAAATTAGCTGAAGTGAATTAGTTTGGACCGAGACGCTGGTGCAAAGAACAACTTTTACTTTGAAGGCCAAACTTTGAAATCATACCTCACTTTTATATTCGTGATTTCAAACCCCAAAATATATTGTTCCCTCCCAAATGGGAAGAGAAAGATCTCTAACTGCACTGTTCCTGTGTTCGGTCCTCACCAGCCACCATTTGAGTGCGTCGGGGTCAAAGTTGTTGTTGGTGTCTCGGAGGACGGGCTGCTGTTTGGGGTCGTAGTGTGAGCTGAACCAGCGCGACGTCCCGAGTTCCGAGATACAGGATTCAGAACAGCCGCACGGCCTGAGAGAGGAGAACATGGCAGACGTCAGACGGACAGTAGAGAAAGGAATCATGGGAAACACAGAGGCCGGCGATCTCCAGCGTCTGACCTCAGGTCCTTCTGGGAGTCGACTGCAGGCTCATCCTCGGCTTTGGATCGGGCGGCGCTGGGACGAGGGGGCGTCTCGGGGGGGTCAGGGGTCAGGTCAGCAGGAGGCGCTGTGAGTTCAACCACTGCAAACACAAACAGACCGAGTTAGAGAACAGTGCATCATGGGAGATCTGCCAGGACTGGTACAATTGCAACACTACTTCTGTTGTTATATTACAACTTCTCTTATGGCCGTTCTAATACTACTACTACTACTACTACTACTACTACTGCTATACTACTACTAATAATACTAATACTGCTGTTATACTACTACAACTACGACTGCTGCTGCTGCTGTTATACACAATAGCACTACTACTACTGCTGCAGCTGCTGTTATACTACTAATACTACTTCCTGCTACTAATACTGCTGTTATACAACTACTACTACTACTATTGTTGCTGCTGTACAACTGCTACTACTAATACTGCTGTTATACTACTTCTACTACTAGTGCTGCTGCTGCTGCTGTATTACTGCTACTACTACTTCTACTGCTACTACTAATACTGCTGTTATACTACTACTACTTCTTCTGCTGCTGCTGCTGCTGCTGCTGCTGTACTACTGCTACTACTAGTACTGTTGCTGCGGCTGCTGCTGTACTACTGTTACTACTTCTGCTACTAGCACTGCTGTTCTACTACTACTACTACTACTACTACTACTCTGACTATTTCTTCTTTTACTGCTGTTATACTACCAATTCTTCTACTGCTGTTCCACTACTAATACTGCTGCTACCTCTGCTAATGCCTTGCAACTACTACTACTGGCTGGATTATCAACCAGGCAGAGCAGCTCACTAGCAAGGGGCCCCCAGACCATCTGGGCCCTAAAATCCCCAGACTTTCTACCCCGCAACAATCACAACCGTTGCAGAATTTAAAAAAATAAGAAAGAAGCAAAACTACATCCTCAGATTCTGGTAGTGCCCTTCCTCCTGGCATATTTAAGAACTGCAGCAGAGGAGAGGGGTAGAAACGACTGTATGTAACCACCGCTCACTGTAGCATGAACAGAGCTGCTAATGTAATCAGAGCTAATCAGACATGATGAGCAGCTGCTCCCAGAGTCTGTCGTTCACGGTCCTGTAACTACAGAGCCACTGTGTGGACGAGCTCGCAGCTCTCCTGTGACCGACGTGCTTGTGTCTCTGTGTCACTTCATAACTGCAGCCCTGCTGATTATCAGGATTAACATTTGAGTAAAAAAAATCTGAGTGATTGTGTGCAACCAACGCAGAAAAACCAAAGTCTGGTGGCGATGATGACGACGTCAGCTCCTCACCTGACTCCCGGCTGGTGGGCGGGGATAAGGACAGAAGCGGGAAGTGTCTCTTCTGGATGCTCTGACTGGCGAGCATGAGGAAGAGGATGGCGGGGATCGCCAGGACAACGCACAGCTTCCTCCTCGGCCACATGGCCGCACGGACGATGGCGGTGGGCGACGGCGGGAGGAAGGATGTGTTGCCGGAGAGGTCAATCAGCTGCTCATCTTGTTCTGTCAGCACAGTTCAGACTGTGTCATCTGGACCGTTCCCACTGTTCTGTCGTCGCCCCGCTCAGCTGCATCGCCATGGAGCCGGAGACCAGTGCAGCGCCGCCTTCCTATTGGTGGAGACGGGATCTATGTTCACACCTGAGCGACACAGAGAGACACAGCGACGTCAGCATCATCAATAACTTACGAACTTTTTTCCAACAAACTATTAATCCATAATTAACCAATTCTAACAAACTAACTGGCGACAACAAACAGCGTTTACAACAATTGCACGAGTGACAGCTTCTGTTCACTCTGGGAAAACTTCTGAAACAACAAAACTTCTAAGTTAGACACAGAGAAAACATGACGCCGATACGACAGAGCCGACAGAAAAGATTAATTTACAACAACACAAACTGCCCCCTAACTTAAACACACAAAGGAAGAAGAAGAAAGAGAGAAAGAAGGGTACAGTTTTAGATTTTTACTGATGACTTCCTCCCCCACCTCTCCTCTTCCTCCTCCCTCTCTCCACACCTCTCTTCTTCCTCCTCCCTCTCTCCACACCTCTCCTCTTCCTCCTCCCTCTCTCCACACTTCTCCTCTTCCACCCTCTCCCCCACCTCTCCTCTTCCTCCTCCCTCTCTCCACACCTCTCCTCTTCCTCCTCCCTCTCTCCACACCTCTCCTCTTCCTCCTCCCTCTCTCCACACTTCTCCTCTTCCACCCTCTCCCCCACCTCTCCTCTTCCTCTCCTCTTGCAGGAATGTCTCTTTGCAGACCGACTCGGTCTCTGCATACCAATCAGATCTGGAATCAGTTCAGCTTCTCCTGTTACAGCTCTCGCTCTGCTTCAATGTCTCTCTCTCTATCTCTCTTTCTCTCTCTCTCTCTGTGTGTGGGTACAGTCCAAATCAGCTGACCTGTGTGTGTGTGTGTGTGTGTTTCTTGATTATTGTGTTGCGTAACTAATAGCTATAGCAGTTGATTTAATAATCTCTATTGCGAGAGCGCACGCACACACACACACACACACACACACACACACACACACACACACACACACACACACACACACACACACACACAGACACACACACACACACACACACACACACACACACACACACACACACATTACTCCTTTTCTTCTTCTAGCAGAACTAAAGCTACTTTCAATCCTTCAACCCCGGGGCACGTCAAGTCTTGTACGTAAGAACAATTAGGACCCTTCTGCGGGGAAGGAAAAATTGCTGAAGGGACCCGAGATAATCATTATTATTGTTGTTAGTTGTTTAGAAGCAACTTAAACAATAGCCCCCCTCACCCCTCCATGCGCAAAGGAAAAATGATAATAACAGTTACATTTCAAAAAAACACACTCACTTGCTGGACGAGGTCCAACACGAACAAATTCACCTTGAAACTGTAATTTCATGCGGTTTCCAGCAGGTGGCTTCATTTCTAAATTGTGAAAATATCCACGCATAAACTTCTGCCACGAAGCTGTGAGAACTCCCTCAACTGCAAACAACTACGTACTTTTATCAGATTTGTCTGAACGACAGTAGACAGATGAAGACAAATCCACGAGGAGAGTCGTCTCATGTCAAATCAGTGATTTGATGTAAAGATAGATATAAAATATATGAATAAATAAATACATACATGAAAATAAATCGCAAGACCTCAGCATCACAAGGAACACTGAATAACTAAAGTACTTAAAAAAGAACGAGAGACAGGAACAAAATAACAGCACTGCACACACCAGGATAGTAAGATCACAGCAATTCAAATTACTGATTCACTTTTCCTCTGTAATAAAAGAGATTCCTGAGGTTTTGATCCTGTTTATGTATCAGCTACAGTCGTACCATAACAATTGAAAGTTATAGAGTAACAGTCATTTGTGGAAAACAGAAGCAGGAAACATGTCGGGACAGATTAGTGATTCAAACACAAACACACACACACACACACACACACACACACACACACTTCCTCGGGCAGCTTTCAGGAGAATTGCAAAAATTCCTGAGGTAAAAGAAGAAAAGGCTAATTTCCTGGATTAGCATGAGCGTTAACATGTTAGTGCAGAATTCCACTGTGTGAACTAGTCCTGGAACAAAAAGGGCTTTAAGGGGCGAAGCGACCGGCTGGATGTTAAAGTCCAGGCAGAAGCAGACAGATCAATATCTGTTAAAGATTAAGTCCATAACTATTCATACATTCATAGTTCAGGTTTACAGAAAACAGTCATGGCCGGTTCTCCTGAGCCTTTTTTCAGAATTCATAATGAACACTGGCGGTAAAATGTTTTATAATCGTTTCACTCAGACACGACGGGACACGAGCTGAGGATGTTTTCATCCATGCAGCTGGTTGGAATCCGAGTGGCATATGAACAGCTGGCCTGAACAACAAACACTCAACCAGAACATATTTCTAAAATCACAGAACGTGTAGGTGGATTTACACGTGCTGGGAAAAAACACCTGGTCGCAAATCTGCATTTACATGCACCAGGTCAGAAATGAGATTTCTCCTTTGTGTGTGTGGAGCTGCTTTATTCCCTCTGGAAACTGTCCATGTGTACATGTGACAAACGCTGCAGGAGATTGTGTCCGAGTGAGATGCGTTCACATACCAACAGGAAAAAGCACGCACGAGGCAGGACATGACTCTGCCGCGGGGTTTTTTTTGTCTCTCCACTTGCTCTGTGTGAATTTTCCTGCTGTATATTCCCACATGGGTTCACTTGGACATTTTCCAGAAAATATTCCAAGGCAGCTGGAAGGAAAAGTTCTGGAAAATGTCAGGAGCAACATTTGCCTGCTCACACGCAGCGCCCTCTGGACAAGTTCAGGGAAATGTCGAGAATTACACAAAAAGAAAACATTTTCAGCGGCGAAAACAAACTTGTTCCGATTTGTAGGATCTATTTTGTGATGCAGTGAGGTTGAATGTGATAGTGAAAACCTTCTCCTCTCTGAGCCACATGTCACAGTTCCTCGTGCACACGGCGGAGAGGTCAGAGGTCAGAGTGCACGAGGGAGACGAGGGTTAATTACGATCGGCTGAGTCACAGCGTCTTGTCAGTTATTTTAAGGGTTTGGACGGCGCGGGGGTGGGGGGGGGGGTCATGGGGGACGCGACAGGTTTAGGGGTGTGTCACATGGTTCCCTGAGCCGAGAGCAAACCATGTGACGGCGCTCCGTTCCCGTCTCCCTCTGTGACCTCCGACCTGCCGTGTTGACACCGGGATGGAAACCAGCTGGAGAACAGTGAGGAGTGACAGGAAAATAAAAAGACACCACAGAAGAGGACTAACGGAGAGAAGACCTTCACTCAGTGTTACCGTTCGTTGTGATAGCACAGAATCGACCGCCCGAGGAGAGGAAAGGACAGTCCGTCTCTGCCGTTTCTTTAAGTTTTGATTTGACAGTGGACGGACGGAAGAGAGACGACAGGAAGTGAGAAGGAAAAGTTACAGGCTAAAAAATGTCTTCCACAATGTAAAATGGTAATTAACTACTAAAGATCTCTTCTCCTCTAGCGTTGTGTGTCAAGTCCGATTTTTTAAGGTTTCATAAAAGTGCTCTGCGAGCTGTGAGGGATGTGTTAAAGAAAAGTTTCCAGGGCCTGGCGGAGCAGACAGCATTTTCTTCCACACTTATGAAACGTGTCGCTGGAATTTTGCCCTCATCCCCTCAACTGTCCAGACTACAACACGTCACCGTCGTTTCTATTTGCAGCTGCGAGTGTCATAAAAAAAGAAAATGAAGACAAACCGCAAAGTCCAACTCGAAGGAGTCGTCCCTCTGCTCCTGTACAATCGGAGTGGTGATCACATAACATGAGTAACTTTGTGAATAACTCCTGAGACGCTTGATAAACTCAGGGCCCTGATGCCGATATTGAAAACAGGCAGTGACGCAAATGCGGGAAAGAGGTTTGACAAGTTGTGAAAAGACGAGACGGCAGAAAGAAAATCCTGGTACTGAGCCGCTCCGTCTGTTCCCCACAAAAGGAAGTTGTTCTTTATTTAACCTTCGTTTAACCAGTAAAGTCCCGACGAGTCTCTTCTTCAGACGGCAGCACAAATAGCCCATAAACCTAAAAACATATCTTTTTTTAAAAAAAGAAGCTTTTTACTAAATGTATTTTATAGGTTTTCCTTTTAACTATTTATTGACATTGATTTTTTTTTATTTTAATTTATTGACCTTGATTTTTTCTAATTGCATTACTATATGCTCTGTAGCACTTTGAGATTGCTGTAATGTAAAGTGCAATACAAATAAAATGTATTATTATTATTATTATTATTATTAAATACAAACACGACGCCGACGGAAAATACAAAAAAAGGAGTCAGAATTCAGAAGAACGAAAAACAAATATAGAGCAAAGAGAACTCACGTTTCAAGGTTTCTGTTGATAAAAACCAAGCCAGCTGAAGGAGTCTTTCATTCTGGATTTAAAAAAGGTATTTATAGAGATTAGTTGGTTGAGCTCCAAGTCCTTCTGCGGCACATTTCATGTGTCAGGTGTAAATTATACACATTTCCCTTTTCAGCAAAAGCATTTTGGGACAGAAAGCAAATGACAATAAAAACCCAGCTTTTAGGCACACGTGGCTTCAAAATTGAGTCTCTATTTCTGCCCGTCGGGAATAAAACACAACCCTGGGACCAGCTGCATTTACAAATCTCTGTGAAGAGGTGATCTGCTCGTGTGGTCGCGGCCGTCGGCCCAGAGTTTAAGTGCTGACGTCAGCGTCAACATGTTAACGCTGACCACGCTAACATACTGGTTTTTCAGCAGGTATAACATTTACCCACGATCATCATTTTAGTTTTGGATGGCCTTAAGACAAAGTGCCGCTGGGGCCGATGGGAGTGTCACTAGTTTCGCAGCGGTTTATTTTTTCATAAACAACATCTGTAGATTTTGTTTTACTAAAATATCCACAAACAAGGTCATGGGGGTCACCAGAGTCATCGGGGCTTCTTCCTCCGAGCCTCTGGACTCAAACTGCTTGACTGCCACCGATCCATCCTGCGTCTTCAGCAGGTCCAACACAAGGAGACGTGTTTAAAGGACGGAGAGAAGCGTTGATCTATATTGTCTTGTGGTTTACATCGCATCACCAAACGGACAATTTAACTCTGAAGCGTAAAACAAGCCAGAGTCCAGAGTGCTGTGCTCCCGTCGAGGTGGTTCAGGTTTAATGCTCTGCTCTACGTGGATGGTTCCGTTTCCATGAGGACACACACACACACACACACGTGGTCACACACTGGCTGTTCATTACAGTTCAGAGTCACTGACCAGAGGCAGGACGGAAAAATGAGGGAGAGAGAGAGAGAGACACAGACAGAGAGAGAGAGAGAAGGAGAGACAGACACACACACACACACACACACAGAGAGAGAGAGAGGAGAGACAGACAGACACACACACACACACACACACACACACACACACACACACACAGAGAGAGAGAGACACAGACAGAGAGAGAGAGAGAGAAGGAGAGAGACACACACACACTCACAGAGAGAGAGACACACAGACAGAGAGAGAGAGAGAGAAGGAGAGAGACACACACACACAGAGACACAGACAGAGAGAGAGAGAGGAGAGAGACACACACACCCACCCACCCACCCACCCACCCACCCACACACACACACACACACACACACACACACACACACACACACACACACACACACACACACACACACACACACACACACACACACACACACACACACACACACACACACACACACAGAGTAATAGTGAGGAAGTCCAGGAAAAAACACTGCTCAGACAAGTATTAATTTCCTGTTACAGTGCTGACTCACTCTCAGTCAGTCAGACTTTTAATGTGTGTTTTAAAGGGCTGAGACTGTACGACATCAGCCCTATAATAATCATTCTAATGAAAATAATGATAATAGTAAATCACATCAGGTGCTTTACATGAATAGAGCTAAAAGGTTTTGCAAAGTGAGGGAAAGATGTGAACCATGGATGAACTGTTAAATATCAAGCCTCAGACATTTCTTTGCCCTCAGAGTTTGATAACACCATCTTCAGGTATCATCGCCATTTCTTCTTTTTTTAATGTTTTTTTTTTTTACACAAACGCATCAGCCGATTATTTCAGTATCGGAAATGTTCCGCTCCCTGATGTCGTGACTGGCATCAGCCCCCGAAAATCCATTTGGGTCGGGGCTCAGTTGATACGTTCGATAAAAAGACACGACCGATCACAGTCCGTGTGTTCGTCTGGACTCGCGTGGAGATCAGATCGCGTTTCTTGGCCGATTAAAAAAGGGTCATTCCAGAGGGTTCAAACTCTCTCTTGTGTGTGTGACTTGTTGTCTGCCCTCTTGGCACACCCCACCCTCGTCTGGTCCCTCCACTCCTTTAATATGTCTCCCCTGTCTTCCCCTGCTGTGTGGACGCGTTCCCTTGAATCCAGACTCTAAGGATAAAAGGCCGTCACATGTTGCGACATATTTAAAAAAAAAAAAAAGAAGACCTCTGAGAACTGTGTCACATTCTGGGCTGTAGGAGACAGACAGTCAGTCGGGTCTGGAACAATCCGTTTTTCTGTAGTTCAGATTTAGAATCAGGCCTCTATAATTACATCTGTCCTCCTCACAATCCAAACAACCTGACTGTGTCTATAATTATGTTTCAGTTCTATTTAGTTCTAACAACCCACATATCATAAACACACACACAGAGGCACACAGACACACACACACACACACACAGAGACACACACAGAGACACACACACAGACACACAGAGACACACACACAGAGACACAGAGACACACACACACACACACAGAGACACACACACACACACACACAGAGGCACACAGACACACACACACACACACACACACACAGACACACACAGAGACACACAGAGACACACACACACACACACACACACACACACACACACACAGAGACACACACACAGAGACACACAGAGACACACACACACACACACACACACACCTCCCTTCAGAAGCTACAGGACGAAGTATGAACACCAACACAAGCGCAGAAGTAATATACAAAAAAAGTCAATGTTCACATGCTGAACATGAATTCATAAATACAACATGACACAACACAAAGCGATCCCCATAAAGAAACAACCAATATTATAGAGGCGAAAAGGTTGATAAAGTCGCATCTAATAAAAATTAAAATGATATACATCAGAGCCCGGACGATATATCGGTATCAGCGCTTATGTTTACGTGAAATGAAATAATGTTTACTTTCTTAGTTCAAGTTCTATATATTTGGTTGTTGTGGAACGTGTTAAAGAGCGTAAGAATATTTCACATCAACAGTCTGCAAAACAATAGGGCGAGGCGCATTTACAGTGTTTGATCATTTTCAGTTTCTGTTTTTTCAGTTTTTCTAAGTTTCCTCTTTCCTCACACGTCGTGTTGCCACCGTTTGAAGTGTGTTGTTTGAGGAAGTGCATGAAGCAGTTTCTCTCAGCTGTGAAATGTGTGTGTGTGTGTTTGTGCTTCCTCTGTACTTCCTGTGTGTAAATCTAATCTGCGTTTGCTTGTGCGTTGCAGGTGAAATACTGTGCAGAACATGAGCACATGCTCTGTCTACTGAACAGAACAGGAGAGAATTACCGTTTAACTGGTTTTTAGAAAAACCTGCCTATACAAACTCATGTTGATGTTGATTCTGAATCTGTGTTGACGCCGCGTGGGGGGCTGATAATATGTGACAATCAGACAAACGTTATGAGTTTATGTGATTCTACACAGAAAGAGAGTGAGAACAAGAAGTCACATAAACAGAACCTCCGACACACTAGATTATTGTAGAAATACTACAAGGAGGCAACAATACTGTGAAGTACACAGAGGTTAAAATGGGCTGTTCCACGAACACATCGTGGAAATGGGCTTTTATAGGGAAACTAAAAGAAACAAGCAGCTCAGAGCAGCCGAGTTGGTTTAGAGCAGGAAGCTGTAGGAGACGTTATCATGAAAGAGGCCTGCAATGAGATAACTACAGGCTTCTATAGACCCACAGTATTACAGGACCCAGGTTTCAAAATAACAACAGACACACTCTCATCATGTCTGGTTCCCTACGAACACTTGTTATAGACAAACTATAGGAAATGACACTGATATCAGAACTGGAGAACGTTCCACAGACAAGACAATAGAATATTAATATAATGATCCTGCAGACTAATACAATAAAGACCAACTGAGTACTAGTAGAATACTGTAGAGTCACTGTAGTATTTATATCAGGGATGCACGATATTGGATTTATTTGCCGATATAACTCATTTGGCCGATAACCGATATCAATGTATACAATTTTATATATATATATATATATATATATATGTGTATATATATATAGGAAAGAGAGAGAGAGAGCTGCAACAGTAAATCGATTAATCGACTAGTAAATTAATCACCAGATATTTTGATCTTTGATTAATCGCTTCAGGTCTTTTTTTAGAGTTTTGGGAAACACGATGGACATTTTATGGACCAAACAACTAACTGAGAAACTAATCGAAATATTAATCGATTTTGAAAATAATCATATATATATATATATATATATATACTCTTTCTCCCCCACACCTAATTGCAGGGATCATCAAGTGTCTTCTGTGGTGGAATTAACATATTATTATGCATTACTCTTATCGTATTGGCCCAACCGTTATGCAGACATGAAATCATAAAATAACAACAAAAAAACATAAGCGCTGATACCGACCGATATATCGTCCGGATTCTAAATTATCGGCCAACCGATATATATCGGCCGGGCTCTAATATAGATAAACATATAATGTACAAGTATGAATGAAGAGCAAACAGCTGCGTAGGCTACAGTCGACGGTTATAACGGTTTAGGCGTTATAACGCTAAAGTGCAGGAGACGCTATAATCACAGTAGAGCACAGTGAGTTGGCCACAGTGACCCGACTGAGAAACACTGAACAGGTACAGTTCTAGTAGTGGGCGACATGGTGGACATGAAATGATAAAAGTCTTAATGACGGTGACATGGAGGTCAACGACCCCACGGACGCGTCGAGCGTGTGAGCAGAGTTCGAACAGGCGAACTCGGAGGAGGCTGTTAAAGGGAGCAGGGACAGAGGAGACCCTCCTCCTCCTCCTCCTCCTCCTCTCCGGGTCTTCTCCTTCTTATCTTGAGCTCACTTCTCTCTTTTCTCACAACACGTCCACAAACTAACTAACCAAGTCCTGACAAAAAAGGCGCCAACAAGGGCGACGAACAAGTAACGGTTAAAAAGTTTGCTGGGAAAGTTTGCGAAGTTTCCTCGCGTGAAGCGGTGCCCCACGAACACACACACACACACACACACACTCACTCACTCACTCACACACTCTCACACACACACACACACACACACACACACACACACACAGTGACTCAGTAAATGACCGGTGGTGTGTGAAACACGACGAAGCTCCGAGAGAACGAACTGAGTCGAGACTCACGTGAGGACGCAGTTTCTTCTCCTTCTTCTTGTTTTTCTTCTTCTTTTCGTTCTTCTGTTTCTTCTTCTTCTTCTTCTTCTCTTTGTGTGAAGCTGCAGAACAGTGAGTGAGGACACAACGGTGATGTAGAGCAGCGTGGCCCCGCCCAGGAGGGGGGCGGGACCCGGGGGGACCGGATGGAGGGGGGAGGGGGGGGGGGGGGTCACAACTCTGCAACCGTCTCCAAATGTCAATCAACTAAAACCAATCCGGGCGTTTAAAAAGAGCAAAATTATATAAAACCGTTCCCAGCTGAGTCTCATTAGCGTCGCAAAACATAAATCACAGCAGAGGTCACGATCAACGTCACATTTTTTTTTTAATTGCCTCGGTCTGTGGTTTTCATATTTTGAATTCATTTTTTTTTTTTTTTTGGTCAGTTGATTTTTTCAAGCTGCTTTGAATGATTGTGGGTGTTTTTTCTGTCAATACATCAGAACACGCTGCGAACACATTAGCTAACGTATTAGCGCCTTACTAACGAGTTGTGTTGCGCCAGTGGCTTGTGATGGAGATGTATGCTGCCTTCATGTGGTTTCGGAATTTCGGTAAATACGAGTCGCCGACTTGGGAGTTGCACACGAACGCACCGACTCAAGTCGTCATAACGAGTGGAGAAACTCATTATGAGATCATTATGAAACACAGAGTTCCCGAGTTGGGGCGACCAGAACCTTTCAACGTGGAGGAGAAGAGGAACAGATTCTGTAATAGATGGTTTACGTACTTCTTTAATTTTCAACAGTGCAACAAGTTTTAGCTGTGGAATTAAAAGTTGTTTTTGTTTGTTTGTAATTAGTTGGGAGATTGAACTATGTATTTCAAAAAAAAATGGTGGAGGTTCTCTGAGGTTCTCCCTCTCACGCCTGACAAAAGGCGCAAAATTTTTTAGTTTGCCCATCACGACTTTGTCATGTCTTCCCTGAAGAAAGTAAAGTCTGGGTCGAAGAAGAGAAAAAGAGAGGAAAAACAAACAAACGGGAAAACAACTGTTAATCAATTCCTTTCAAAAGAATGGTGAGCTAGCTATTAGCAAACTCCTACTACGACATCTAGCTAGCAGCTACCTAGCTGAGAACGACACAGCTGCTATCGTTAGCTACGTAGCTAACTAACCTTTACCACCTGAATAAAGTAGGAGTTAGTTAGCGAGTTACTACTAGAACACACACACACACACACACACACACACACACACACAGGCTGCTTGTGTCCAGGGCCCAGCATCTGGTGCTACACCCCTGGGTGTGGGTCTCCACACTGGGAATGTTTCAGCGTCCGGGCGGTGAATAGATGTGACGGAGGCAGTTGAATGTCAAGAGTTTATTTTCAAGAGTTACGTACAGATGTAAAAAACATTTGCTGTGCACATCAGGTTAGAAGCAGAGAGGTTTGTTAGTCGCAGGTTTGTGTTAAGGCAGATAAAGGAAACACTTTTCAGGTTGAGGTAGTGAAAACCAACTGCACATTAACGTTGTGTTCAGAGTGTCCAAGAAGGCTATAACATCCATGAGTTAAGAGCTCTCAGACGAAATGCTAGTACTTTAATAGAACTATCCAACCATAGAGCATAATATCAATCAATCAATCAATCGCAGATAACACGGTTGTACCGATGGCAGCCAGGAGGGGGCAGTGGTTAAACAGACAGAGGGCCCTCTACAGGAGCTCTGCTGTACTGCAGGTGAGCAGGTAATATATTTTTGTTATCAGCTAAAACTGCGAGTCTTGAAACTTGAGACAACCTGAGAGCGTAAGTTGGTCATAAACACATGAAATGACACAACTTATTTCTCCATTCAAATAGTATTTTTTTTTGCATATATCTGAAATATTTGCATTTAAAAAAAGAAAAGAATAATGAATGAAATTGTGTCTTAACGTTTTTATCCGTCACTATTGGTGATGGGGACGCTGTGGATATCTACACGTCCATTTCATTTGAAATGACACTATTGCTGCGTTCTCATTATACCTCAGAACTCGGAAGTTGGGGTGGTGAATTTCCTCCGGCCTTCTGACTCGGAGGCGCGTTCACGTCACAACTTCCGACCCGGTGATCGGTAATTCCGAGTCCTGGGATTATAATGGAACGCAGCATAAATCTTAGTTGTATAGACTATTTTCAATTCAATCATCTGATGGCCACTTTTCTTTTTCGTAAAATGCGAAAACACGTAAGGAGAACAAACGATGACAGACGTGTGCTGTTGCTTCAGACCCATAACGCCATTATGAGATCGAGGAGTCATTGTTATCAACACCTAAAGAGAAAATTATGATGAAAAAATGATTTCGGCGAATTAACACAAGTATGCAAAACAATGAGGACTCAAGGTTTTCACAGGTTGGTTGCGCCAGTTTTATTTAGCTGCCCTCACAGTAAAGTCGGCTGTTCTTCTGCTCTACAGTCTGATTCTGTCACAGGAGCATTATTTCCTCCTCCCTACCCACAATGCCTTTCAGCACTGCAGCTTTGCATACTGTCAACTTATTTAGAGTTAAAGCGAGAGATAGAGAGAGAGAGAAGCATTGGAGATTATATTGATGACCTTGTGATGTGATTTGTTTGTTTTTTAAATCAAACATGTATATGAAACATTTGTAAATAGCGTTTCAACACACAACTGAACATGATGTACATAAGACAGATTGTTTATATAGATATACAGTATTTCTACACCATTAGTAAAGGTTATAATGCTGATGGTGTCTTTCAGCCCGCCAAGAAGAAAGACAAGGCACTGACTAAACTGTAAATGTGTAAACATGAGAAAAAGACACTGAAGGCCCTGTCACTCACAGCAGTGGAGGCAATGTGGCCAGTGAATCTTATTTGACTCTGGCGAACTCAGAAACCAAAAGCAATTGGGCTGATAGTAATTCAGGAATCTTCAAATTCTTTAGAACGTATATTCAGTATGTTGCACGGTAAAAATAATACTTTCCCAAGTTGCTCCCTGCTTTTGAACCGACACAAAGAAAGTGCTTGCAACTTGGGAAACAGTGCAGCAACGAGAATATTTTTTTCATCCTTGTGGTTAGAAGAGTCTTTGAGGATCCTGAAAATACAGACAGAACAGCGGCAGGTGCTTTTCAAACAACACTTTGGTTTTCTGAACACCTCTGACCCGACGACATGGTGAATCATGAGGTAACAAACTGTCACCAAGCAACTAGGATTAATTCACACGGACAGATGCAAGGAAAAGGATTTTTGCTCCGATACTTTTTGCAGTGACCAGGCCTTTACAAAAAAAATAAAAAGATATGGCTCGTCGGATATTCCTGATCCGTTAGTGATGAAACCTCGGATTTCCACAGTTGAAAGTGGTTTCTTCGTTCATGAAACATTCTGTTGTTATGGAGTTCACCTCCTCCATCGTAAAGTTACAACAAGATTCATACAGCAAATAATATATTCATCTCTGGCAGATTAAAACTTTATATATATATATATATATATATATATATATATATATATATATATATATATATATTCATCTTTGCTTTACCTGTCAATCCTCACGTTTCACTTGTTCTTTTCCTAAAAATTCCTGCTTCTTTTTAATACCGAGGACATTGAATGGCATGTGGTTTAAGTTAACTGTTCAGCAGAAAATAACTTAACCTGTGTCAGGTATATTATGAATGAATGTACTGAATGTGTCTCTGTGTGTAACAGTGGCAAAACCTAATTTTCCTCGTTTTTCCCGTTATGGGAACATCCCGTTAACATTTGTCCTGGAGGGAGAAGGCTGCTATGAAAAAGAGAAACGATAATGAGAATCAACAGTCGCGTTCAGCTCTGTGCGTGCGCGCGTGTGTGTGTGTGTGTGTGTGTGTGTGTGTGTGTATGTGTGTGGGTGTGTGTGTGTGTGTGTCTACTGGACGACACAGCAGCAGGTTGCTGGGTAGTTGTCGGCGCTGACTTGGTGCTCGTTGCCGTAGACAAAGTAGAGGTGAGAGTCGCCTTTCCACTTGTAGCTCACCTTGGTGATGGGGATCAACTCGACCGTCTGCCTCTGAGAGGGGAGAGAGAGTCCTTTTAAAGGCATAGCTGACACTGGAAGAAAGGGGGAAACAGCTAGCCTGGCTGTGCCCAAACCCTAAAAGAACCATCTGCAGTTCACCCTCGACTGATTCAATTGAACGTACACCCTGCTCAGACTACGGCCTACCTGCTGCAGGATCCTGGAGGTCTGCGCGTACTTGCTCTGGTGCTCTTTGATCAGGCGATCGGAGGCCTCGCCGATGGCCGGGTTCGGGAACCCGAGCAGCGGGTAGAGCTGAGAGGAGACGGACAGAGATAGACTGACATGCAGTACTGACAATAACACCGGTAGTTGAACTTAGACAATGTCCTTTAACCTGCCATGTCCCATAACACATATCCACCTCTCTGCATTGAGCTGCTGCACGTCGTCTTTTAGTGATTCATGTCGTAATTTAACTTCCAAATACAGAATATAACAACGCCTCGAACTTTAAAGGGCCTGTACAACATACAACATGCATATTTTTTTATGTATTTATGGAAGAAACATGATGAAGGGAAACAGTGTTTAAAAGAGAAAGTCGAAGAACGGACTGTTGAATATTCGCACGAATAACGCAAATAAACACAAATGATCATGTGGCCGAATTCGCGTGAGTAACGCATTGGGAAAATTCACTTTGTGTTAGGCGTGTGTGTGAGTGTGTTTGTGTGAATGTGTGTGTACCAGGAACTGGTTGTTCTGGAACAGCTTCTTCCCGTTCACTGAGCGAAGATCATCGACCTTCAGACCAGAGTTCTGCTGCACCACATAATCATCCACTTTGTTGCTCCTTAACACAGATAAAAAAATATATATTCACATATGATCACACGTATCCACACACACATATTGTACACATGCACGTACGTGGACAAAAGAGTTGGTACTCTTCCACTTCCAACTTTCAAACTGACAAAAGTAATTCATAAATAATCTAGTGAAACAGACATGTTTTTTTTTCTTCCCTGCAACATTTAAATTCCCATAATGCATTTTCATTCTTATGCCACCAGATGGCGACAACATGTCATCCAAGACAACAAAACTATTGACGGCATTCACTTAGTATCTGATTGTGCTGCCCACTAGGTCTGATCTGTGATCGGATTAAGCACCAGTAGCAGAAAACCCTCAAGGACCATCTTCAAGGACCTTCTGAACTGTCACTGATAAGAGGGACTTCCTAAAAGACTACAACAACAACATCTTCTTGGACTACTGACTACCCTTGAAGGTTTTTTAAAATCTCTTCCAGGACCACTGTAACTGGTGCCTCCTCAAGGAACATTTGAACCTTCTTAAGGATCATTAAAACCCTTCAAGGACCCAAGAAACCTAATGAAATGACGACTATTTTGTCTTCAAGGACCTCTGGAATATCAACAATCCCCCGGAGCTCCATAAGGCCTCATCATATCATCACTGGTGAAGCTCACTTCCTCAATGAAGAAGACACCAAACCCGACATCGGACGAAGGGAAACTGCCTGCGTAAATCTCCACAACTAAACTTCACTGAAGCAGGCCTCATCATCTCTCAGTTCGAAGTGGTTCCCTGTTCCTGACCATAAAGGGCTTGACCGGGAACTCTAGTCTTTGTAAGAGAAGTGATACATGCAGGGAATATTTGTAAAGACATATTAACAAAGACAAGCTGTCCTTCACCACTGTATCTCATGAGTCCATGTTCAGTGCAAATGGCTCTTTAATGAAACATCTTCCAGGACTACTGGGACTTCTTCAATTACTTCTTCTCAAGGCACCAAAAACATATTGAAGGCCCCCAAAGAACTTCCTCTGGGCCGACTGCAACATCTTTCATGTCTCATATCTCCTCAAGGGACCATTTGAATCTCTCCATTACCTGAGGTGGAACGGTGGAATATCTTGAGGGAACACCTTAAGGGAACACTGTAACATTTTCAAATCTCCTAAAAGGACCTTTCAAACTCCCACAAACACCCCTGACAATTATGAAATGCCTTCTTAAACTTGGGACATTATCATGGACACCTGGAACCATCAGGTCTTCTTTAACAGCTTATAACATCTCCACATGGGTCCTTGGAAGCTCCTCAAAAATCCATCTCAACCATTTTGAGGACCATAGGAAACCCCCTAGAGTTTCATTTAAGACAACTGGAACCTCTTTGAGGAACCCTGGGGAGCTCCTTCAGGAACCCCTTAAAGAAACCCATGGAGCTCCCTCAAGGCACACTGGAAAACCTTCCAGGACCACAGAAACTTCTCCAAGGACTGAGAGAACCTTTTCAATGACCATTTGAACATACTCACTGGTCACTAGAACATTATCCAAGACCTCTGGAACCCAAAGCAACCCATAGAAGCTCTTAAATGCATCACCGATGTATTCAGGACCCTGGGCACCTATTCATCAATTTTAATAGAATCTTGGAACTTCTTAAAAGGACCACTGGAAACTTTTCATTTGAGATTGTAAAAAAAAACAAAAAACACAGTTGTGCTAAAGGTACTCACCACTCCACTTTGAGCTGGATGAATGTCAGCAGTTGTCGTTTTCCATCACAGGTTGTGCACTTCTTGGTTCCATGACCATCACACGTTCTACAACTAAACACACACAAAAACACATGTTACAGGGATAATGGGACAAGAAGGAGTAACCACAAGTTAACCATGCTAACCTACTCCACCATTAAATTATATAACCATGATTTCTTAACTATTATCTATAATGTGAGTTTGTTTGGTCACACTAGAGTTGGGGCAGCTTGATCCCCAAAGTGTTTATTCTACCAACATGAGGACATGTCACTAGGATCCATACTTTAAATGTTAAGGTCGGGGATGTTGAGACACATTTGAGGGATCATTGGGTGATTAAAAACAGTGAGATAACGTGTATCGGTGACGTAGAAAACTTAACCAGCCCCGCAAAAAACCTCACTTCCCAACGCCCCTACAGTACCTTTCTTTGCCGGTGCTTTTACAGGAAGTGCAGTTCTCCCCAGAGCCATTACACGCCCAGCAGGTTTTCTACACACATACATACACACATACACACATACATACATACATACATACATACAGACACACAGACAGACAGACAGACAGACAGACAGACAGACAGACAGACAGACAGACAGACACACACACACACACACACACACACACACACACACACACACACAGAAATACAGAAATATAGAAATATTAACATATAGAATTAATTTGATCTCTTTTTATTAACCTGCAACATCCTCATCTTCTAACTACATCTTATCTTCAGAGTGGATGAGTAAATAACAATTATTATTGTTTATTATTCGCTATTGATTAACTGACGGATTGGCAGTCGACTTACGTATCCATCACCATGGCACTCCTCACACGGCATGGTCCCCGAGCTGTGGCAGATGTTGCAGTCCTTAAGACACACAACAAATCAGAGCATTAGCAGCTGACTCACTCACCCCTGAAACGTTCTCATAAACCTCCAGATCCTCATCGAGAAAGATCCCAGGAACCTCCTCGTGGACTGCATGGAAAGGCTACCAGAACCCCTGGAACATCTCAAAGGATGATCTCCCCCAAAGGTCTCTCAAGAGGAATGTTCCATGGCTCCTGGGACCTCTTCACAATCTCTGAAACCCCCTTGAGGACTCATTCTTCAGAGACTTCTGGAACCTTTGCAAGAACCTCAGGACCCTTACAAACACTTTAAGGCCTCATTGAACCTCTACATGGGTCGCTCTGACAGTTTAAAGGACTTCTGGAATTTGCTCAAGGTCCCATGGAACCTTCTCACAGACTTCTTGAAACCCTCTAGGAACTCAGCAATATATTCAAGGACACTTGAACATGTTGGATTAATAAAACATGATAAGGACAATCCTTAAGGAGCATTTCAACCTGTTCCAGTAACAACTCAATGTCCTGAAGGACCCCTGGACTCCCATTGACTTCCTCATGGATCACTAGAGCTTCCTTAGAGACCTTTGGATTTTTTGTCATGGTCTTTTCTTTCCTCCTCAAGGACTTTAAGGATAAGTCAGACTTAATAAATTTACTTCAATAACATAACATCCTACTCCTTGATCAACAGCTAAGATTCTATATCATGACTTCAGCTAAATTAGACTCCAGGTAACCACAGCAACATGGCAATCTTTGATGGACAGCAAAAGTTAACCAATCACCTTGATGGAGGAGGTGTAGGGCACCCGAAGCTCCTGCGTGTGATTGGTGAAGAGTTCGGGGGCCGTGGCCGGGACCTCCCAGGGTCTGGGGGCGGTCTGAGTGTAGAAGTCAGCTTGCTCACCTGTCAGTCACACAAGAGAGACTTCTTAACTGTCAATCAAAAAATCGTCATAGACGATCTCTGGGGACAAATGAACTGGCCGCGGATTAAAGTCATGTCCCCCATTGGAAAAAAGTTTTTAAGTTGGTGGTTAAGGTTAAGTTAATTTACAATAAAATATGCAAGTCTATAGCTGTTTTCAGATATGAATCTTTACTCAGCAGCAAAAGTTCCGGAAAATGTACCGAGCAACATTTACGGACATTTGTGTTCTCACACACATTCCCATCTGGAGAAGTTCAGGAAAATGTTGGGACTTCAGTGCAAGTCTGAAAGCAGCTTATACAATGTATCCAAAAAAAGGACCTGTGTGTGTGTGTGTGCATGTGTGTGTGTGTGTGTGTGTGTGTGTGTGTGTGTGTACCTTCATAAGGTTTTTGGGACCACTCAGTTGACCTGGACTCCGTAAATGTCTCCAGCCGGTACTTTAGAACAGATCCAAATAAAGTTATCATCCAAATAAATGAATACATTCATACACATGACTTGATACAGATTTCACATTTAGCTTATGACAACGGTTGACTGACGTTGGGGGGGGAGGTGTTGGCATGGTGTGAGCTGTAAGTGGAAACTGGATTTCTGAGGATTATTTCTGAATGAAATCCTGTTTGTCTTGATTTAGACTCAAGAGTCTAAATCTGTGGCGGAGCCCAACACACAATCACTGTTGTTACGAATGTAAAGCGTGAGAAAAATACATAAAAAAAAAAAAATGCTTCAGGCTTTGCACATATAGCATGAGTGAAACGTGAGCTGTTAAGACAGCTGTTATCCATTAAAATAGAATCCTCCTGTCAGTCAGATTGAACTGGATGTAGGCATCGAGATGCTTCATCAGTTCTAGACTTCGTTTCTTTTCCATTATGGTTTGTTCACATGTTAATGTCTCTAAGGTCATGTGACGGTCATGTGCGAGTCATTAGAGTGTTTATAATGAACTTGTGTGAAACTGGCTGAAGTCATGTCGGCCCAATCAGAGACTGTCCTTCAAACATTCCTCTGATTGTGGACACTGAGGCACTGAGGGAGATCGCAAGGGGGTAATTTAAATGATTTTCACAAAAGAATCCAGTAACTCTGTCTTCATCATATCAGTTAAAGACTTTTCTGTAAAATTAAATGAAACCATAAGCGATCTGTATTCACTCAGCCCATGTCGACAGGAACTGACTTGAGCATCCTTCAGAAAGAAACACAGCAGTGACATCATCATAGCACTTGAAATTACTTTTAGCAATGAAAGGTGCTCTATTAATGAAATTTATTAGTATTATTATTAGTATTATTATTATCATGAACAGTGTGAACAGATCAGATCACCCTGAAGGTGTCGTACGGCTCCATGTTGGTGATGACTCCATCTTTGGCTGGAGATTCACTGTAGCAGCAGTGAGACGACGCATAGCTCTTGAACGCATCACGAGCCACATCCTCAGCCAGAGACGGGATGCTACAGTGAACACACACACAAACACACAAACACACACACACACATTGCGATTGGCTGGTTGCTACAGGTTGATGGGATTGAGGTTCAGGTTGAAAATCAGGTCTTACACCCAGTTATCAGGTACAGGCCCGGGTTGGGGAGGGGCTACAGGCTCCAGGGGCATCGGAGGGGGCAGATAACCGCCTGTACGAGCAACAACAACATCAACAACACACTGAAGCATCTGGAACCGCATGAATATTCCGCGAAGACTTGTGGTTTGGTCGCCACTTACCTCCTCCGGAAATGGTGCCCTCATAGCCGGGCACGTTGTTGAACACGTTGGCCGCGGGGGGGGCGGTGGGAGGCGGGTACACCGCTGACATAAAAAACAACGGAGGGAAACAGTTTTTTTTTTTTGTACGAGAGCCCCCCGAGTTAGAGTCAGACTGTGTGGGAGGTTTTGATCAGGCTGATGAGTGAAAACGCGTGTGGAGGTGGAGCATGGCTACGCAGGACTTTTAAAGGACTAGTTCCACTTTTCTTTTTTTTTATAACTATGCTCATTTACTGAGAAGATTTGTACCACCAATCTTATTGACTGAAGCAAAACCCTGAAAAACACAAGGGGCCAATAACAGCTCTTGCAGTCCACACATGGGCTGTGCCTTAAAATCACCCACTACTCACCATATAGTGAGTTCGCCAATTTTGCAGTGCTTGTCTGAATGTTTAGTCTGCAGTTAATAGAAAACATTCTTCAGTGTAATAAAGACATCGCAGTTTACTGCCTAACATCCTCCCAAGAACAAGAAGCTCAAAGCGATCGGGGACGACTCCTCTGATCATCTGTACGCTGCCACAGTCATCCAGCCACGTGCCTCAAAGACCATCAGACTCCACCCAGCACCACCACTATACACCACCCGCCCACAGATAACCCGCCTCCAGCACAGGTATCGCACAATGCTTCCATTGCAGAATGGAAGAGGGATGCCCTCTTTGGACCCCAGCCAACGTCTTATCGTATCTTAATCTCATCTCATCGCCTGACCTCTCTGCGCACGAGAAGGATTTCCGTCGCACGACTTCGTCATCTCTGATAATCGGGGGGGGGGGGGAAATTCCGACGAGACGCAATATCAAGCCCTTTTTCTACGGCACTCTGGTCGAGATGGAACAAGCCTGAGGGACTCGGCCTGACTGCTGGAAATTCCCCAGCATTGTGCCGCTCCGCCCACGGCCACGGCAGCTGTCGCAGTCAGTCCAGTTCCAGTTCCCGTGGCGGAGCTGACGTGAAACCAGAGACTCCTCGACTGCGAGAGAAGCAAAGTCAGGATTGTCGGGGGCGAGTTTTCAACCGATATCCGCCGACTGCCGGAAAGTTTGCACATTCAGTACCGACTAGAAATGACAGGCGGCTGCTTGAAAGTTTTGTACGGTCTGCCAAAAGAAAAGGAACAAACGACCAAAGTTTCAACGAGAGATCAAAATCAGTTGGAGTACTTTGCACAACAAACCTCGGAGTGTTCCGCATTTCGGGTGATTACTTCATCACAGAAAAGCGTTTCCCGTTGGTGACACTGTCCCATTTGTCAGATTGCCAACAAACTGATCAGAGGAAATAAAAGTTGTTGTTTTTTTTAGCCAATTCAACCAATGAAATGAATGTTTTGCTCCCATCAAAGGTAGATTGGGAGATTATAATCCAACACACTTTCCGTCAACTTCCATGCATACCTCCGCTCAGGCGAGCAATATATCTCGGCATTGTTTAAGAAAGTGAAAACATAATGCTAGATGGCCCGCTTATCCAGATCCACTCCGAAATGCAGTGGGTTCTTCCTCGGGTCTCGTCGCACCGCTCCGCAAAATATCATGAAAATCGGTGCGGTGGTTTTTGAGTAATCCTGCTCACGAGCAAACAAACAGCAATGAAGACATGCACTCAGAATAAATGTTAACCGCTAGCTGCTCAATTCAGTGGAGTTTTGTAAATAAACAAAACAATAATAAAGGTTAGTCTTTAATACGTTGCGTGTTGTTTGATGACTTTTTATACTATAGGTTTTTTGAGAAAGAGCATCCACTACTTTCACGCCGTGACACGCGCATTCCGGCTAAGGTTGTTGCCTTGGTAACCCGTGAATTGAGGGGGGGTGGAGCTTCTGAAGAAGCGCTGAGGGTTGTATTTGTTCTGCTGCCGAATTTAAATGTGAACAGTGTTTTTCTGCAGAATCACTGACTCCACCTTTGACTACAGAGCAAACACTTTACATCGCAGCTAATGACTTTCACAAACAATGCCTGTTGGACCAGTCGCATAAAACCCGTTCCTGTTCCTGAGATGTTTTGCAGGAGGCCACGCGCGCAGGCGTCCCCCATCGGTTTTACGGACTGCTGATTGGACGGTACTAGCTGTCAATCACGTTGTATATGTTCCAATGTAAACGGTGCTTTATCATATATTTGACTCTAAATGCACTATGATGTACTAAATGAACATCATGCTGTATTGTAGTCGACATGAAACTAGGGCTGCAACTTAAAGTTATTTTTATTATAGCTTAATCAGTCGATTATTTTCTCGATAAGTTGTTTGGTTCATGTCAGAAAAATTGTTACAAACGTTGTGCTCCTACCTGCCATGTTCATCCTGCTGCAGTGGGATGGGACAGACCTCGGCTCGGCTCGGCTCGGCTCGGCTCAGTTCGGTTGAATTCGGAGGTGACGAGCCCGGACAACCTCCTCCAGCAGCTTCACTCCGAGTCAGTCTGCTGCGAGTGACCGCAAGTGTCCAAACAGCAGCAGTGTGGAGGTTACACCTTCCGGTCGGACCTTCAAAATAAAATGATATACAGTTTTTTTTAAACGATGTCGAAT
This sequence comes from Scophthalmus maximus, assembly GCF_022379125.1. Classification (NCBI taxonomy): domain Eukaryota; kingdom Metazoa; phylum Chordata; class Actinopteri; order Pleuronectiformes; family Scophthalmidae; genus Scophthalmus; species Scophthalmus maximus. Next base: position 3,802,628 of record NC_061520.1, read on the forward strand.
AGATAGAATAGAAAAACATGTATACTGCCATTTGCACGGTACAAGGTAGTACAAGTACATTGGAATTGTCCTTGTGTTACACCCCGAGTCAACCAGGTGCCTGAATCTTAAAATAAAAATATATGATCAAATTGTCAAGACAATATGTGATTCACATTTAAAAACACATACTTTTCTCTAAAATAAAAAGTTTTAATTTCAGTTTTTCTCTGAAAAGTATTGATCTGTATTCAATTCAATTCAATTCAATTCAATTCAATTTTATTTGTATTGCACCAAATCACAACATACATTGTCTCAAGGCACTTTACATAGTGTGGTCAATATTACAATATTACAATATTACATACAGCTTTTATTTTGAAGGAAACAGCCACAGCCTGCGCTGTTAACGTGGTTTCGTGCAGAAGCTTGTTGCCATTGAGCTGCAGGAATTAAGACCACACCCCATCTGGAGTTGATTTAAGCAGTTGAGAGGATAATCTATAAGAAAAAAGGTGCACATGGGGTGGACAGAATAATAAGAACACCAGCAAACCGGACATGGGGAGATTTACTGATCCACTGACTCGCGCTGTTCATTGAACAGGTGAAGAAACAGAAATGTCAGTATGTGATACACGGTTGTAAAAAAAGAAAAGAAAAGACAAAGCTCAGACAATTGTCTTTGTGCTAAAGGAGGAAACCTGAGAGTGCGCGTCTCCATTCCCCTTCTTCTTTTCTTTGAATCCTAAAAACCAGGCCAGAAATCTCTGTGTTATTATAAACTCTGATGACATTCTACGTTCCAGGTGTCAGATCAATTTCAAACTTGGCCTATTATGAAATAATATAGATGATTAAAGGACTCTAAACAGGTTGCTGACTAATTGACGCTTTTGTTTACAGTAGGTTGCACAACTGTAATAGTGTTTTCTCACGCCTTCTTAAATCAAATACCAGAGCTCATTCTCCAGGTCCGCTCAGCGTGCTGGGATGAAAACAAAATCAGTGTGAAGCTGCATTCACTTTTATTATTCTAACCACAGCAGGAATAAAGCACCAGAGGATTTAAGATGTGCTCCAACTTATGGCAAAAAAAAAAACAGAACAACATCACTTCTGCTTTTAATTGCACCGTGACCTTTTTATCCATCGCTTCCTCTTTACCTATTTTATCTAAACCAGGTGGAACAAAGAACAGGATTCAGTAACGTGTCACCGAGTTCCTTTGCCAACAGTGTAACGCGTCAGACCCGTCTGCCGCCTCGCTGACTTGCTGGGGCTGGCTCGAGTCCCCAGGGTTAAATACTTCTGAGGTCAAACGGAAGCAGCCAGCAGCCCGAGGATCCTGACGATCTGATGTCAGTGAATTTAAAGATCAGAGAGGCGAGTCTCTTCTCATTCACGCCCAGAAGGTTCCGAAGCGGTGACGTCTTCGGCTCATCTCTCCAAAGGAGCACATGGACGAGGAGGGATCGACCTATTACAAGGCCCCAGGGCAGAGGAAGCTGTCAATCCCCCCGTTCATGGGGGCAGACCCCGGGTTCGCTTCATTACAGTCAATTTAGAAACAAAACTAGAGGAGAGAAGTAGGTTTTTCAAGAGTAGATCCGGTAGATCAGGTGACAAAGCAGGACCCACCTTAAGGCTCTTATCAGGTCAGCTGAGGCCTGTTTCACCCTGGGGGGAGAATTCAAAACGGGTCCAGACAGTTTGTTTTCCTGTTTTCAATCCACTGAGAAGAAAAGAACAACAATTATTCTTGTTTATTCACACGTTCATCGACATCCACCTGTTCTTCTTCACCTTTGTATTCTCACTAATCACAGTTATTTTTGTTTGGCTATTACCAAATAACTCACGTGGATTAATACTGAGCTCACTTTTTTCAAACCTCCGCACACAGTCGGCTCAACCGGCGTCTGGTGGGACGTGAGAGGAACTGAGCTGCACCAAGAGACCTGCCTGAGGACCTCGGTGAAAGAGAAGTGAAGGTAGAGAAATCTATAAATGCTCAGCTGAGAGCATCCAGCCAGCAGGGGGAGCCAGAGTCTCTCTCTCTGTCTCTCTCTCTCTCTCTCTCTCTCTCTCACACACACACACACACACACACACAGACGGAGGGTCTTCAGTTTACATTCCTGTAGTTGTTGGCAGTGTCCCTCAGTGTGTGAAGAAAGAGAGAGAGGGGGAGTTACAGGACAAAGATGCGAAACCTGAACCACAAACACGAGAGGAAACTTTGTAGTTTCAATAATCGCATGTTGGGTGTTTGGTGTTCGGTTCCCCCTTCTTCATCTGTAAATCAAAACGCACGTGAACGTTTGAAAGGTCCCTTTTAGAATAAAGCCCCGGCCAGCGACGGTGCGTTCAGGCTCACACAGATACTGCACGGTGTTTTGTGAAGTCACCATGAGCAGAGGCCGGTCAGACATGTTTGTTGTTCATAAATTTTTATGTTTTGTTTAAAAGTGCTATATAAATATAGGTTATTATTATCATCATATCATTATTGTTATTAGTATTAGTATTAAAAGTGCTCTATAAATGAAATTTGTTATTATTATTATTATTATTAAAAAAGTACCTGTATGTGAAGCCCCAGTGTGAAATGTTCTGGCGGCATCTGGTGGTCAGGTTGCAAACCGCAACCAGCCGAGCGACCGACAGGGGACACTTCATGGCGGCGCCGGTTTCCGGCAGCGTCTGAAAATTCTACGCAAACGCGACGTATTCTGGAGCCGTTCCGTTCAACAGCCATATTTAACACGACGTAGCAAACATGGCGACTCACGCGGAGGTCGGCTCCACCTCACGTCACCGCACTTAACTCATTCAGAGTTGACGAGAAAACATGGTGATTGTACACGAGTGAACACATAGTCATGGACAATATACTCAATTCTTGTGAATACCTTCTTCTAAATATTACACACTGTGGCTCTAAACCCTCCTTAATAAGGTTAACCTGTAGATAAAGTCTCCATGTCAAGCTAAGACACAAGTTACTCCACATCTAGACTTGTCGTCACACCAGGTTAATGGAAAATTAAACCAAAATGAGTTGTTTTGTTGTGTTACAAGGGGCAAACTCAGATTTGGAGTTAGCTGAATGGACTGTACTAGTGTCAATGTTTCGTGTCTTCTGGTTTTACAGCCTTGAACAGACCAACTTGAATTACACTTTTGTTGCAGCAAAGCTCCACAGGTCAAAGATAAATCTCCTGCGCTGCCCATGTCCATGAACCCCTGTCAGCCACGAGCTGGAAACCTGCATCAGCCCCAAACAGCGGCTGAATGCTGGAAATAAAACAACGGAAGATTCAGCAGGTTCAACAACATCATTATTACTTGTTCTGAAATCTGCCTTTTTTACAAATCTTCTCCACAACTTTTACACTCCGGAGAGAAAACACTGTTCCTGTTTCTGTTCACAACAGCTCCTCTGGCCGGGCTGCATTCAGAGGATGTTTACACATCACTGTGTGTGTGTGTGTGTGTGTGTGTCATGCAGTCATGCATTCTTTCCATTACCCTCATCAAATCAATGTTCAACATTCCCCCTCCATCTACTGACCCCCTGCAACCAACAGCAAGTGTGAGCGTGTCAGCAAAAAATGCCCGATCAATAAACGGATATTTGATCGCTAAAAACTGGGGCGACTAGTCTGCCTGACGGGGGTTTGGACACTGACAAACCTCTGCAGAGTTCTGTTGTTCCTTCGCTGCAGATTGGCATCATTTCTGTTCACTTCTGTTTGCCAAGCTTCCCCTCCGACGCCCCCGGCTGGCCGACAGTTCTGAATGACAGGTCCCCACATCTGCTCGGCACATTGCCGTAAAGTGCGAGAAGTTCATTGTAAAAGCGTCTAGCTGCATTTCCAGGTCCACGTCTTCTTACTCTTATTCGTGACTTCATAGCCGCAGAACTATTAGCTTTCCCAGCAGCCTCAGTTGTTCTCAAAGTTCAGTGCCAATGTATTCTGGAACCGTTTTGTGCGACAACCGCATTCAACGCGACGTAGCAAACATGGCGACTCACACGGAGGTCGGGTCCACCTCATGTCACCATGCTTAACTCATTCAGAGTTGACGAGAAAAAACAGCGGGTCTTTGTTGCAGGTGATTATACACATATGAACACATAGTCATGGACAATAGATTCAATTTCTGTGAGTAGGTTCTTCTAAATGTTGCACACTGTAGCTTTAAACCCTCGCACCCTCCTCAGTTGTACTTAAAGTCCAGCGCTAATTAGCATGTGCTAGCCCTCCAAGCACGCAGGGGGACTGTGTGCAGCCTGAGAGGCGAAACTCAGGGCAGAGAAGTTCCTCTCTGAGACACCGTCCCATCCATCAACCCAACACCCGGCCTGTTTTCTGTCAACCACACAGAGGTATCAGCATGCTGCCATTGCCACATGACGACCGTTGCCTAAAACAGAATCTTCTTCTCGACTGTGGCTAACGGTGTACAGGTCGCCGTGGCAACAGTAAACAACCAGGAGGCCTGGGTTTCGGGATGCGCGGCGACCCGAGCGCGAGTGTTTACGTGAAGTGGATCACGGAGGTTTGATCCCTGCGGCGCCTGCAGACAGGAGATTACAACCATATCAAACGAACACAACACATGACGTCAGATGATTCATTTCACTTTAAATCCGACGATAAAAAAACGAAACACACAGCTCAAATCTCGTCGGGTGACTCAGTGAACACACAACCGACGAACGAAGATCAGAGAACTCTCATGAAAACACAGGGGAAAGCAAAATTTAAAATGGAAATAATATTTCAAATACATGGTTTTGAGGCGACTGTTCCTTTAAGACTTTATTCTGCAGTGTTGAACTGAAAACAGCAGAAACTTGGAGGAGAAAAGCGGTGGACACTGCAGGACATCCTCCACACACACACACACACACACACACGCACACGCACGTATGCACGCACACACACGCACACACACAGATTCCAAGCAGTCAACCGATCTCTAAAGCTACAGTGATGATCCTGTACAGTCGTTATCTGAAGGAAAAGCCACGTAAATGTTTAAACCAAAAGGTCAACGGTCAGAAAAATGAGTTTGTATCACTGATCACAGCGAGAAAGTCAAAGTCTGCAGACTCCACTCGTCCATTCGGATTGTTTTTGTCCGACGGCTCACCGTAGACACTGTCGTTCATGATATTACAGCCAGCGACAACTTCAACGAGTAAAAAAAAAAAACAACGTCCCACAGAACAACTCCTCCTGGTGAACGCGTGTGTCTTCAGAGGACGGCCAGGTCGTGGCAGCTCTTCGACCGCACTTTGACCGCCATGCGCTGGTTGTTCCGCGCCACCAGCCGGTCCAGGAATCGCCGGGCCTTCTGGGTGAGGCTCTCTTTGCGTTTGTAGACGGAGCGACGCCGCTGGACGCCCTCGCCGCCGTCCCGACGGAGACGGATCTGCCGGACGACGCCCTCAAACAGCTCGGCCACGTTGTGCTGCAGCGACGCCGACGTCTCGATGAACTTGCAGTCAAACACCACCGCACACGCTCGGCCCTCTGGGAAAGAAGACGCAGGATGAATTAGTTCAGTGGCATCACTCTCCTGTTAACGGTTCCTGATTATAGCCCTTTGTAGTATTTGCGTCCGCACAGCGATCGGTAAATATTAGAAAACTTTCACTTGAATCTTTCTGCTAATTTATTGATTATCTTGCACCAAGTGAAGTTGCCTGATTGCCCTCTGAAGCCACTCCCCCTTGACCTTTGACACCCACCTTCCACTGCGACTTCTCTGGACCGCACCAGGTCGCTCTTGTTGCCCACGAGGATGATGGGAATGTTTTCAGCCTGCCGGGTGCGTCGCAGCGTGATGCGGAGCTCAGCGGCGGAGTCGAAGGAGGCGCGGTCGGTGACGGAGTAGACGATGACATAGGCGCTCCCTACTTTGAGACTGTCGTCCGGAGACGAGCCATCCTCCCCCTCCTTACAGGTATAGAGACACAGACAGTGAGAGGGGGAGAGAGAATAACGTCTTAATGTCCAGATTTTCCAGATCCAGATTTTACGAGCCACTCGGGACGCCTTCTTCTGCTCGAGCTCGTCGCCGTGGCGGCAGGGCGAGCAGCCTAAACATCCTTTTTACTTTTGGAAACATCCAACGGATCATCCTGGAACACCTTGCAAGAGCTCCCAGGCATGCTGGGAGATGTGGTCCCTTCAGTGTGTGCTGGGTCCAGCATTATGTGACATTACAGTTTTAACGAGCGTCAACGGTTATCTTCACATAAACAAAATAAACAAATCTTTAAATAGAACTGAAGAGAAATGATTTGAGGCAAACGCGTGACCTCATAGGCCGCGGCCCAATAAAACCAGAATGTCTTGACAGCAGCAAGTGTCTCTGAACCTGACAGTTGCCAGACTGTGGCTGCATCATGTCAGCGAATATCGCTAAAGTGGAATATGACAAATGTCCCGAGTTTCCACACCGAACTGGAAACTACTGGAAACCTCTGCACATTTTTGTTTTTAATCGCCGTGGCCGATTTGCTGGAATAAGAACGGAAACTGTTTGCCCCAGTGGGCAGGAACACTAGACCTCAAGTCCCAGTCAACAATAAAACAACATGATTTCCTCCATGTTCCTGTTTTCATTTTCATCCAGCATGCGACAGCTGTTGTCCAATCTGCAGTGAAGTTTCGATTCTATTATTGCTCTTCCACAAAAAGCCTTTTAGCAGAAAGCATTTATTGTGAGGGAACTATAGGAAGTTTGATATAACTCATTATAGAATAATAAAAACAATTTTGTGGAAATTCGAAAATGCGGCCAATTTTAAATGACTTGTATTGATTCAGTTACTTTTAAGAACCTACGTGTAATTTGATCTGGCGCTCAAAACGTTCACTCAGTACAACAACAAGTTTCAAAGAGAGCGTTCTGGAAAATGCGCCTTTGTATAATAAACTAATGTTCTCCTGGTTCGTATCATTCTGCGCCAGCATTTACCGTGTTGCATTTACACTGCACCAGTCTGTCGTTCTCCCAGGTGTCCATGACAACGAGTGTGGTTTCCTCTCCATCTACTGTCAGCGTCCGCTCATATGTGTCCTCTGGAAGAAACAACAAAAAGGAACGATAAACAGCAACACTACGAATCATGTGTACAAACACAGCAATGCTAAATGCTAATGTCTGCATACTGTCATACTGGACCACAACATGCCAATGTTAAGCGGGTATAATGAAACATATAAATCTTATTTATAAGAAGGATTTTAATTAGGATGAAACAGCAAGTACAGCTGAGACTGACGGGAAGGTCACTCGTTTTGCACGTATGATATACTAAAGAACTGAACCAATTCATATTTTGAATCGTCAGGAATTGCCAAAATTGAAACATTCACAAAGTTTGTTTAAAAGATATTTCTGTACTGACATGGTGGATCGACTGACCTACAGTTTCCTCTCCAAAGCCATGTGGCCTGTGTGGCTAAAAACATGGAGGACCAACAACAGATCCCAGCCACTCTGTCTGTCTGTCTGTGGTCGAAAAAGAATCAAACAACGATGAACCACAAAGTTAATAACACAGTCAGCCTGAAAACTAACGGCAGACAGCCTCTGCCCTCCCTCGACTATTATCACTGGATCAATACGGGCTGTCACTCGTGGCCTCGGGCCAATCGACACGTGACACGCCAGCAGATCAATGATGTCGGTCGGTCAAGGTTGTGATCTGAGACCAAAGTCAGAGACTGAGCACTGAACTGCTGAGCAGAAATGTTGCCCGGTGACTCAGTCTGACACAGTTACGTTGTTGAACTTACTGTATGAGGTCAGAGCATGAGTGGACCAAACCTTGACGCGTCAAATGGTCTTAATGTGGAAAATCACTATAGTGCTCTTTTAATCCAGTCATGGTTTTGATCCTGAAGAGAAAAGTTCAACATTTTGGGAATTGCACTTAGTGGCTTTGTCGCTTAGAGTCAGAGGACATTTGTCATAAATTTTAAAAGAGGAAAAGATTGACCTTCTAGTTTATAGCTGTTTTCTTCCAAATGTGACACTACTTCCTTTGCCTGAGTGCATCATTTTGTGTCGATGCATTAAATCTAATAATTATTTAAGTGAGAACATTGCTAGTTTTTACAATCAAACAACCAAGCATCAAGTCCCACCCCCGGTGTGATCATCTTTGTCCGTGATCCCACCAAAGATCCCTGCCAGGCTGGTCTTTCCGACACCCAGGTCGCCCAGCAACACAACCCTGTAAACACAGTCCGAGTCGCTCTGCGAGTCGTCGTCCGAGTCCGAACTCCAGTGGGCGCGGTAGTGGAGGGACTTGTCTCCGGGGTGGTAGGAGGCTGACTGTCCGAGAGGAGGGTGACTGCGCTGGGGACGGGGCTGCTCCGGGTCGGGCTGGGCGCTTCCAGGGAGCCGGAGATCCCGAGTCCAGGACTGGTGCCGGGAGAAATGGCCCGGAGGAATCGGCGTGCTGCCCCGCCGACGCAGGGGCTCTTTCTCTCTTTGTGTGTTGAGGGTCATGTTGCTACGGAAACGGCATCAGGACGGGACGGGCCTGAGGAAGGAGGACACAGGACGATTCAGGTTTCAGAAGGACTTCTGGTCCGCTATGGTCTTTCAGGGCGCTTTCACACCTGCCAGGTTGGGTCCGGATCTTCGGACTCTTCAGTTTGGTCCGAACCAAAATTGCAGGTGTGAAAGGCTCCTCGGACCACTGCCCAGATCGATGGAACAAAATTTGGAACGACCACAAGAGGTGGTCTGGGTCCAGATCAAACTGAACCATGGTTCGGTTCATTAGCAGTTTTAAAAAACCCTTTTTTGGATGGTTCAGACTTTCGGACCAATTCCAGTAAGTGGAGGCAGCTAGCTAAAAATGAATCGCGGTGGCACCTGTAGCACCTGCAGTTGGTGCTGAAGTTGTCGCTGCAGGTACTAAAACCATAATAATGCAATGTCAATTTGTTCATTCATCTCTTCCATCCATTAAAATGGAGAAGGCTTCCCGCCGAATTGACAACACACCGACGTCAGATGCACGTCCGTCTGCAAACCAATCAAAGTCAAGTGTAGGGAAACGCAGCGCACGTGGGTGATGACGACAGGATGAAGGTATGTCATGTAAAGTTCTTTAGTGCACTCGCAAAATAGCAAAGTGAAACCAAAATTAACCGGATCTAAAGGTTTAACCCGTCAGGAACAGATTTTTTTTGTGGGGTCGCTTAAGGACACTGATATATCATCACTTTTATACCAGTGGATATACAGTAGAGGAACATTAGAGCCCTTCTTTTACCTCTGTTTTTGGTCTCTACCACCTCGTGAAAGAAAGATCTCGTTCTTTAAAGCTCATCTAAATTCACCAGCTGTCCGTCTGTCCACTGTTACTTGGTGAAAAGGTCGTGTACGGTGTTTTTCCTTTTTTTTTGGCTTTTACTCTGACAGGAGTCTGCACAAATTTACTAGAGCAGTAAAAGTGAAACATAACAGTAAGTTTGTGGCCGAGTGTGGACAGTTAACAATGAGCTGAAAGTAACTGTAAAACATCCAGGTTCAGGCGACAACTCTCTGTAGGTTAATCTTTAGAAATCCCTTTCACGTTGTGTCACACTTTCATTTAATTTTAAATATTGATTACAAACACTTTAATATTCAAGAAAGGCCAATGGAGAGAGTCCCATCCCTATCTCAGAGGTAAGTTAAAAAGAATAAATCAAATTATTTCCAATATAGAGTGAAGCTTTGTATCCAAGGAACTTTGTTACGATAAACATTATGGACTGGGCTCAGAATCAGTTATTGTTATTTACTGCTTAATATTCTTTTTAAACTGAATAACCCTAACCCAATGTTTTGTAAACTCTCAGG